>NW_007252918.1:554736-689233 GCF_000164805.1 Carlito syrichta
TACCCTCATGTAGAGGTCCTGGAAGGCCAGAATGAGATCTGACATGGCCAACGAAAAATTACTCTTTTCTAACATGAATCAGTTGTTGCAGTTGTATAAGCAATTCCAAAATTGTGGAATAGTTGCTGTCTCAATATGAGTAAACAGTCCTTGAACATAACGAGAATCAGTATACAAGTTAAACCTCTTGTCTTTTAGAGCTGTAAAGGCATATAAGACAGCACTTAATTCTGTTTTCTGTGCTGAAGTCTCTGAAATACTTAAAACATGAGGTTTGTCATTAATTACTGCCATTGCTTTACCATTAGAAGAGCCATCAGTAAAAACCAATACTGCTCCCTCAAGGTGGACTAAGGAACATGCACGAGGAATAATTATAGGATTACATTTCACAAACTGCAACAATGGATTTCTAGGCAAATGAAACAAAATTTGTCCTCTAAAATCAATCAAAGCCACTTGCCAATCATCATTAGTTAGCAGCAAGGTTTGAAACTGAGTTTTGTCATATGGGATGATGGTATTATCCACATCTTTTCCAAACAATTCCACACTTCTCTGTCTTCCTTTGATTATTAGCAAAGCTACTAAGTATGGATAAGATGCTAAAACGTTTTTTAGAGGAAACTGGTAAATGTAACCATTCCATACGTCCTTCCTGCCACAAGCACCCTGCTGGGATATGAGAAGTAGCCAACACATTAATTCCCATGGTATATCATAACTTACCCTTTTCACCCTTTGGAACTCAATGGCCTTTTCCACGAGAGTTAAGGCCACTTTTGCCTCGAGTGTTAAGACTCTTTTAGAAGTTGGGGAGGGATCCCCCTGCAGTATATACAAAAGAGGCTTTAAATCTGCAGTAGTGACATGTAAATAAGGTCTCAGCCAATTAATATCTCCTAATAATTTCTGAAAATCATTTAAGGTAACCAAATGATTCTTCCTTAATTGTAGAGGTTGATGGCTCACAGTTTGAGTGTTTAACACTCGGCCAAGATAAGTAAAGGGCGAGTTGGTTTGAATTTTTTCAGGAGAAATTTTCAAACCACAATTAGCCAATGCTGTTACTGCTTCATTCAAAACATTTAGCAAGTGAGCACGATCTGCATGAGCCAATAAAATATCATCCATGTAATTAATTAAATAAAGATTAGGATATTTATTTCTTATATCCCGCAAGGCTGCATCTGCAAACCTCTGGCACAAGGTTGGACTGTTTTTCATACCTTGTGGCAGGACCTTCCATGATATCTCTGGAACGGCTGCTTTAAATTATGAGAAGGTAAACTAAATGCAAATTCTTCACAGTCTTGAGAACTTAAAGGTATAGAAAAAAAAGAAATCCTGTAGATCAATAACTATGATGTTATAATCAGCAGGAATAGCAACCGGAGATGGCAGACCACGCTGCAATGCACCCATAGCCTCCATTGTGGCATTAATGGCTCTTAGATCCTGTAAAAGTCTCCATTTTCTAGATTTCTTTTCTATAACAAATATAGGAGTATTCCAAGGACTGGTAGAAGGCTCTATATGGCCAGCTTCCAACTGCTGTTGAACTAATTCTCTTGCTGCCTTAAGTTTCTCCAAGGACATTGGCCCTTGTTCAGCCCAAACTGGTTTATCATCTTTCCAGGTAATTGGATCAGCAGCCTTAGGAACAATAGCCCTTAGGACAAATTTGAAAAGCCAATACCAGACTGGTCTTTCCTCTCTACACCCTGACCAGGTCCTTTTATGCCCTGTCTGTTCCTTCCAAACCCCTTTAAAGGATCGCATCCTATTTGTAGCATTTGCACTGACACCTTGTCATCTGGGCTATACAGAAGTATGCCCATTTGAGCAGGAATATCACGTCCCCAAAGTTTAATGGGGATGGAAGGAATGACGTAGGGACAAAAGGTTCCTGAAGTTTCATTATGTCCAGTTTAAGATTTGAGAACTTTTGGCTACAGAAGGCGCTTGACCAATACCAATGAGTACTGATGGGGCTACTTGTGTTGGCCAGGAAGATGGCCAGTTTTTTCCAGCAATACAAGAAACATCAGCCCCTGTATCCAGCAGATCTTTAATTTTAACTCCCTGAATATATAAATCTTTTTGAGGTCTGGAGTTAGTAATTTCCTGAACCCAGAAAGCAAAATTGCTTGAGCCAAATCCAGAGTCACCCCTGGGCTTATCAGTTAGAGACTTGCCCATTTTATGATAGGGTAAGAGTAGTAACTGAGCTATTCTTTGACCTTCATGAAATTGTACGATTTTGCTAGGGGGTACAACAAGTACCTGGATTTCCCCTGTGTAGTCAGAGTCAGCCACTCCAGGAATCACAGAAACTCCTTGTAGAGACAAGGAACTTCTTCCTAATATTATACCCACTATTCCATCCGGGAGAGGACCCTTCACTCCCATTGGAATTGGGGTAACTGGAACATCTGGAGTTATTATTGTTGTGGTGGAGGAACGGAGGTCCAGTCCTGTGCTCCCTGGGGTAGCTCTGCTGAGTTCTGAGATGGGACAAAGGGAACAAATGGGTTCATCCTGGAAGCTGCCCCTATTGTTACTTGGGGCTGGGACCGGCCCCTCTGCCTGTTTCCCGGAATTGGCACCGTAAATCATTGTTTAGTTAACAGAGTGCCATTTTTATGAAATTTGGATTTGCAATCCCTAACCCAGTGAAATCCTTTCTAACACCTAGGACACAGAGACTTTGGTCGAGAGTTCTCATTAGGTTGTTGCATCAGAGCTTCCTGAATCCCTTGTTTAGCTGGGCAGTTCCTACTAATATGGCCAGGCTGCCCACAGTTATAACAAGTTAAAAGCGAGCTGTTTTTTGGTGTAATGTTACCATTTTGCATTCCCTGCATAAATTGTGCATAAGTTTCTCCCTTCTAGGTGACAGCTATTGCCATACCCTGCATAAAGCAGGGTTAATATCAGCACACTGCCTGATATAATCAGTTAATTGTCCTGTTCTTCTAATCGGTCTACTCAAAGTTTGGCAAGAACTGCTAGCATTCTCGAAAGCCAACTGTTTAATAAGGATATTTGCTGCTTATGCATTAGAGATTACTCTATTTACTGCTGTTTTAAGTCTAGAGAGAAACTCCTTGTAAGTTTCATCTGTTTTCTGCTTAAGATAAGATAGTGAAGTAGTCTGAGTAGAATTAATAGGTAACTTCTTCCAAGCCTCACTTGCACAAGAATTTACCTGGAGTAAAACTTCCTTGGGTAAGATTAGTTGACTGTCAACTAACTCACATAATTCTCTTCTTAACAGCATATTGCTGGAAATATGAAACTGATTTGGATCCCTTTGCTGGTTAGCAGCCTTCTAGATCTTTACCTGATCTTCAAACTCAGTTTCCCATAGTAAATAGGCTCCTCCTTACAAAAAGCTTTCAGCAAGTTGTCGCCAATCTTGTGTCATCCACAGAGTGGCAAATTGTTCCATAATAGTAATAGTATAAGGAGCCATAGGACCATACCGAGTACAAGACTCTTTAAGTTAATTAATTTATATGGTAGCAACTCCCAGTGAGGTGCCTCGTTTGCTGTGCCTTCTCCCATATAAATTACTGGAAAGCAAGAAGACAAGGTAAAACCTCCATCTTCTTCTGCCTTTTTTCTGGCTCCCTGCATACCTACATTAGCCGGAGACACATACCCAGGTGTGAATTTTGGTGTTTTCACCTTATTTCTAGTAAAGAGTATGGGAGGAGGTGCCTTGGCAACATTAGCAAGGTTTTTTCGTTTATGACACACAATCACTTCCTCCATTTTATCCTCGGGGAAAAATTCATCGTCTAAAGGAGGTGCCGAGGCTACGGCCAGCAGGGGAATGTCTTTATTTTTGGCAGGAATTTTGGAGGAATCATACTGTAGGTTTAAAACATCCCAGATAATATTCCATAAAGCTAAGGCATACAAAATGTAAGAGTCAAGACAACTGGTTCCTTTATCGGACAATATGTGCAAAATACTAATAGGCATCAGAATACTTATGAACAAACACACTCTGGCCCATGATTCTGCCATGGCTCTTAAACTGCTCACCCTTCCTTGCTCTGCCTGTCTCTACAGAGGGGTCCCAAAAGAGAATGCTTACCCTGAGATCCCATGTTCAGGAGCCACTTGCTGCGGACCAGCTCCAGCCGGGTTCAGGGTACACCAAAGGTGGAGACAGCATCGGCGATTGGGGAGAAGAAGAGAGAAAGAGAGAGAGAGAGAAAAAGAGACTGGACTCCAGTCTAGTGCAGAAGCGATGTGTGTTATTGGGCACAAAGTCAGATGTAGGAGGGGCGTCCCCCACCCACCAGAAACCTTAATCCATGAAAACTTAATCAATGATTGCCTTTAAACACTTTTCATATGATAATCTTAAAATCCCATAACAAAGGATAACCTAATCCGTGACTGACATATTCTATAAACCTTTTTCATCTTAAGCTGATTGATTTATGCCAAGTTAAATAATTCTATAGAAGCTTAAATATTTACTTTACGAATGAAAGTGGCCCATCCCAGAATGTTTGGAATGTGGCCCAGTCCAAAGTTCACAGTGGGCTACCTGCAAGTAATCCAGCCGCATTCTTTCAACAAAATGGCTGTCTTCTAAAACTATATTCTACAATTTGCAACTTCAATAAATCCTAAGATCATGACCCAGAAGCCTGTGACCAATGAGGTTCTAAAGTTAGCTTGTGTTCATCCCAGTCTGAGTTTTTATGTTTTGAGCTCACAGGAGCTTAATCTGGTTAGTGCTGAGTAGAAAGGGGGAGAAAATGGGGTCAATAGCTCCCAAATGCATCCTAGTGGTCTCGGGGTCAATGGCCCTTCCTGATCCCTAACACTCAGTGGGACTCCGTGGCTGGCTCCCAACAAGTTTGCAGTGGTCGCAAGCAAGCCACCACCTTCCAGCCTGGATGACAGTGTTAGAGTCTGACTCTTATTAAAACAGGAAAAAAAAGAAGAGCATCCATTTCTGTATGGAGTTGGGATCATCGTGCACAGACAGAGATCATTTGGGAAGGAGGCTCTGTACTTGGGACTACGGTTCCCGAAAGATGGTGGATCAGCAGACAATCAGGCTGTGACTTTGGGAGGTCAAGGTGTGGGCCATCGGACTCCGGGAGTTTGGGACCAGTCTGGGCCATGTAGTGAGACATCATCACTTCCTGGAACTCAAACACTGGAATCTTGTGTTGTGGTGCCCGTGGTCCCAGCTATATGGGATGTGGTAACTACTGTCCCAGGCTGTTCTCTGTGCCACCACCACTGACGGAATGTGCAAGTCCTGACCAGACACTGTGCCTCACTGCCATCAGTCTCATGCCCTGGCAGGCTGAGGCAGCAGGCTCCCAAAGACAAGGTGTTGGACACAAGCTCAGTGATGTGACCAGACCTTGTCTCGGTGAGAGGACTTCAAAATCGAGTCAGGGTGGTGGTCACCAGAGTCTCGGCTGCTCATTGGGTGAGGCGGGAGGATTGCCTGAACCCGGCAGGTTGAGGACGAGAGACACGATCGTTCCGCCATGCCCCAGCCAGTCCGATGGAGCCTCCGGTGGAAAAAAGATGCCTCCCATGTGCATACTGATGCCCGTCCACAATTCCACAGGGAATGTTTTGCATAGGCAGTGGACAATGGAATGATTGAGAGAGGAGGAGGCACACCCCTGCCTGAACGTGGCATACTGGCGACTGGAACTGGGCTGGCTGTGGCATTGCTGGCTACATCGATGCCTCTGTTCTTGACGGCCACCCTAGCTTGGGGCCATCTGTTCCATAAGCTCACATGTATATTTGCCGTGGGGCACTAGTATGCAGTGTGGAGGCATGCCTTCTAGGGTGCATGGTGGAAGATGTGGGAGGGACGTGTCTGGTTGCCACCTTTGAAACTTCCAGCAAATGACAGGCCAGAAAGTGCCTTTTCCTCTCCCATCTTTGAGGGTGACTCCTCTCGATGTGTGGCAGGGGTGGTGTTAGTGATGTTGGTGATTATTTTTATTTGGAATCACAATCCGGGTCTGTCACCCAGGCCTGATAGCAGGGATATATTCATGGCAAGAGCAGACTGCACCTGCAGGGCTGAGGTGATGCTCCTGTCTTGGCCCCCCGAGTTGTTGGAACCCAAGCCTGCTCCACCATCTCCGGCTAATCTTTGGATTTATTTTTGATGACTTAGACAAGGTCTCGCCTCAAGTCCTGGGTTGGTGTTGAACGTGCAGTCACAGGCCGTCCACTCACCTGGGCCTCTGAATGAGCGGAATGCCAGGCTGAGCTGCTGAGTCTGACCTGTGATTTTGGTGGTGGTGGTTGGTATTATTATTCTGAGATGGAGTCCTGCTCTGTCAAACAGGCCTGAGTGCAGGGGTATACTCATGGCCACCGAGGACTCTGCCTGCTGCACTCAGGCAA
Source organism: Carlito syrichta (assembly GCF_000164805.1). Lineage (NCBI taxonomy): Eukaryota > Metazoa > Chordata > Mammalia > Primates > Tarsiidae > Carlito > Carlito syrichta. The sequence continues at coordinate 561,154 of NW_007252918.1, forward strand.
TCCTCCTGCCTCACCCACCAATTGGAGTCCGAGTGTCAACGACCAGCCTGGGCAATATGGCCAGACTTTGTCTCATTGAGAGGGACCCAAAATAGAGTCAGGCATGGTGGTTTCCAGAGTCTGGGCTGCTCACGTGCCAAGTCTGGAGGACCACCTGAGCCATGCAGGTCGAGGCCCCAGAAGCCACGATAGTGCCGCCATGCCCCAGCCTGGGTGTCAGAGACTCCAGTGACAAAAAGATGCCTCCAATGTGCGTGACAATGGGCGTCCACGACTCCACAGGGAAAAGGCCACGTGGGCATTGTACAATGGAGTTATCGGGAGAGCAAGGGGACTTCCACCCTCCCAAAGTTGGCAGACCGGGTGACCAAAACCTGGGGAAGGAGAGAAGGCCAGGCGACTCACACCTACCTCCTTGGCAGTAGGGTAGGCCGAGATGGGAAGATGGCCGAAGCCTAAAAACTTGAGACCAGATTGGACACAACAGCAAGCCCCCATCTTGACCCCAAGCAAAACTCAGAAAACCTTGGGTAAGGGCAGACTTTGATGGGAGGATCACGTCTGCACCGGAGTTCAAAACCCAGTAGGAAGACCAGGGTGTCAACCAAATGGAATGCCTGGGATTGCAGTGATTGGGAGACCCAGGCAGAGAGGGTGGCCCGAGTTGGGCGGTTTGACAACAACCTGAGTAACCTAGAGAGGTAAGAAAAGAAAGAAAGAAAGAAAGAAAGAAAGAAAGAAAGAAAGAAAGAAAGAGAAAAGAAAGAAAGGAAAGAAGGAAGGAAGGAAGAAAAGAAAGAAGAAAGAAGGAAAGAAAACTATTCACCTGGAAACCTTCTTCCTTCAGTCCTTGCCCCTATGCCTCCCCACATATGAGGGTCCCTCAAGCTTGGTACATTCCAGCCCCAACCCCATCCAATGACTGCCCCTCTTTGGTGTGGGAGTTCCTGAGGCCCCCTGGCTGTCATCATAATGGCTTTCCTCTCTGAGGTGAGAAAATTGCCCCAGGCAGGTCAACCCTCAGACTTGGCAAAGAGGACCTTCCACCAAGAAAGACCAGGGACACATCCCTCACCTGGGGTCATTTCTTCCTCCAATCTCATTTTTCCTGGCTCAAAAGACAGTGCACTTTGAACAAACCATGTGCAGTTGAGAATCTGTGCATGATTCTGATGTTTTTGGAGACAGGGTCTGGATTTGTGGCCCAGGCTGGGGCCCGGGGACATAATTGACTTTCACCACCAGTCTCAAAATCACAGGCTCTGGAGATCCTCCCACCTCATCCTCCAGAGTGGCTGGGACGAAGGACACCATGACCCTAGATGTTCTTTTTGTTTGGGGGCGGAGATAGGGTCTCCCTGCATGGACCCAGCTGGCATTGAGCTTTGGGCTACAGCCATCCTCCCGCCTCGGCCTCCCAGAGTGCTGGGATTCCAGGAGTTGCCTGCTATGCCAGGCTTTCTGGTTTGTTTTCAATGAAAGATCGAGGCTGAGTTCGGGCTTTCAGCCTTGTCATCACAGCATATTGGAGGGCGAGGCCAGTGGCTGAGTCAAGCCCGCAGTTTGAGATGCACCCAGGAAACTCAGTGAGACCTTGTCTCTATCCTCCATCCCAAATGAGCCGGGCAAGTTGGCACGCACCTGTTGTTTGGTCTACTCAGATGTCTGGGGGAAAAGATCCTGGTGGGCTGAGGCTGCAGTGTCCAGAAGTGAACCACCACCCTCCAGCCTGGAAAATGTAGTGAGACTCCAACTCAGAGAAAAAAAATGAAAGAAAAGAAGAGCATTCATTTGTGTATGGAGTTGGGATCATTGTGACCAGAAAGAGATCACTGGAGAAGGATGCCTCAGCCTTGGGTGTAGAGTTCCCAAAAGACAGTGTATCTGCAGACAATTGGGCTGTGGCTTTGGGAGGACAAGGTGGAGAAACACTGGAGCCCGATAGTTCAAGACCAACCTGGGTCACATAGTGAGAGCCCATTGCTCCCCAGAACACAAACCCTCGAGTTGCACATGGTGGTGCCCACAGTCTCAGGTACATGGATGTGATGGCCTCTGTCCCAGGGCATGTCTTTGCATCAATGCCACTGACAGCATGTGTGCATCCAGGCTGGGCTTTGCGGTTCACGATCGTCATCCCCAGGAACTGGGGCACCGAGTCAGGAATCTTCCTGAGCCTCAGGGTTGGACACCTGCCTGGGCTATGTGGCCAGACCTCATCTCAGTGAGAGGTACCCCAAATCGAATCCAGCATGTTGTCCCCGGAGATCCAGCTGCTAGGGGGCCAATGCGGGGGGGCCACCTGAGCTTCGCATGTCAGAACACAGGGAGCCACGGTCGTGCCGCCATGCACCAGCCTGGTCAATGGAGACTCCGGTCACAAAAAGTTGGCCTCCTATGTGTGTCACGACGGGCATCCACCGCTCCCCAGGGAAAGGTACACATACGGGGGATGATGGAGTGATTGGGACAGGAAAGGACCCTCCTGCCACTTGAAGGTGACAGACCAGGCAACTGGATCCAGGGTTGTCCCCTGTGTTGCCGGACTGCCTTGATCACTATGTGTCTGACGGCCACCCTATGTAGGTGCCGTCTGTTCCAAAAGCTAACATGCCTCTTTGCCATGGGGCACGAGTGTGGATGGTGGGTGCAGGCCATCAGGGGTGCCTGGCTGAAGCCATGGGGAGGACGTGCACTGTGGCCACTATTGAAACCTCCCATGAACGACAGACCAGAAAGTACCTTTTCGTCTCCCCTCCCTGAGGATGCATCCTTGTGCTGGGTGGCAGGGGTGGTGGTGGTAGTGGTGATGGTGGTTATTATTATTTTGTGTTGGAATCCCACTCTGTTGCCCAGATGGAGCACAAGGGCATGATCATGTTCACCGCAGTCTCCAGCTGCTGGGCTCAGGCGATCCTCCTACCTTGGACCCCCAAGTGACTGGAACCACAGGCCTGTGCCATCAAGCCCGATTAATCTTTGGATTTATTTTTGATGGCTGCGACAAGGTCTCACCCCAAATCATAGGCTGGTATCAAACCTGCAGGCTCAGGTCCTCCACTCATCTGGGCCTCTGAAGGGCCTGGATGCCAGGCTGAATGCCTGAGCCCGGCCTGTGGTAGTGGTGTTGGTGGTGGTTGGTACTATTATTCTGAATCAGACTCCTGTTCTGTCGCACAAGCCAGAGGGCAGGGCCCCTCTCTTGGACACCATGGCCTCCACCAGCTGGACTCTGGCAATCCTCCCCCTGCATTCTTCGAGTGGCCAGAACAACAGGTGTGCCCCAAGCTGCTTGGCTCAGTTTTTTGGGTTCTTGTAGAGACGAGGTCTCACCAAGGTGCCCGGTCTTGTCTCGACCTGGGGCCTCAGGCCATCCTCTTGCCTCCACCTCCCAGAATGCCAGAATGACAGTTGTGAGCCCCTGATACAGGTCTTCACACCCCTGTCAGGGCCCCACCGTGATGTCCACTCTATTCTGATGACCCTGGACCCTGGAGTGGGTGACTGGAGTTGCCTGCCAAGCTCTGGCTGGGGGAAGCACCTGGTACAAGGTCATGTCTCTGCTGGGGCACCCACCACTCTTCCCACATCATTCCCCAGGGTGTACCCACTCTCTCCTTCCAGGGGCCACCTAGGGGAAAGGGAGTGCATGATTTTCAAACTTCATGGGGGCGGGGATGACCAAGTGACTCATGCCTGTCTTCTCAACACTCGGGGAGGCCGTGAATGGAAGATGGCCAGAGACCAGGAGCTGGAGACCAGGCAAGACACCATAGCAAGCCCCCACATCGACCCCAAGCAAAACACAGTAAACCATGGCTGAGGGCTGGCTTTAGCAGGAGGATCTTATCCGGCCCAGAGTTCAAGACAATTCAGGAAGACCAGGATGTCGACCAAATGGAAATACTGTGATCACAGCAGTTTGTGAAGCCCAGGCTGAGAGAATGACCTGATTTGGGCGGTATGAGATTGCCTGGGCAACCTAGTGAGGATCGAAAAGAAAGAAAGAAAGAAAGAAAGAAAGAAAGAAAGAAAGAAAGAAAGAAAGAAAGAAAGAAATTCTCCTGCAAACCTTCTTCCCTCAGTCCTTCCCCCCGTCCCTTCCACATGTGAGGTTCCCCCAAGCTCAGCACCTTCCAGCACCGACCCCCTCCCACCAATGCCTGCCCATGCTTTGGTGCAGGAGTTCCTGTGGTTCCCTGGCCAGGTTCCTGCCAGTTCTCCTGTCCGAGGTGAGAAATGTGCCCCAAGCCGACCAACCATCTGATGGCAGCAAGAAAAGCCAGGGACACATCCCTCACCCAGGCACATTTCTTCCCCCCAGTCCCATTTTTCCTAGCTCTAAAGCCAGTCACACTGTGAACACACCACACACAATTGAGAATCTCTGTATAGTTCTGATGATTTTGAAGACAAAGTCTGTCTCTGTGGCCCAGGCTGGCACCTGGGGACATGACAGTCTTTCACCACCAGCCTCAAAATCTCAGGTTCTGGTATCCTACCGCCAGGATGACTGGCACCTCATACCCAGACCCGCTGTTTTGATGGGTGCAGAGACGGGGTCTCCTTGTGTGGCCCAGGCTGGCCTTGGGCTTCTGGGCTCCAGCCATCCTTCAGCATCAGCCTCCCAGAGCACTGGAATTCCAGGCATTGGCTGCCACCCCAGGCCTTCGGGTTCATTTTCAAAGAAGGACTGAGGCTGGGCCCAGGGGCTCAGCCTAGTCATCCCAGTGCTTTGGAAGACTGAACTCCATGGTGAGACCTCGTCTCTACTATCCATCCCAAATGACCCGGATGTGGTGGTGCCCACTTGACATTCTGGCTCCTTGGAAGGCTAGGGAAAGGCTCACTGGAACCTGGGGGGCTGAGGCTGTGGTGGCCAGTGTCAGCCACCACCCTCCATCCTGTGCATCAGAGTGGGACTCCAACACAAAGAGAAAAAAGGAAGAAAAAGAAGAGCATCCATTTGTGTACGGAGTTGGGATCATTGTGAGCAGACAGAGATCATTTGGGAAGGAGGCTCCAGCCTTCGGCCTAGAGTTCCAGAAAGATGGTGGATTGGCAGACAATTGGACTGTGGCTTTGGGAGGTTGAGTGGGTCCACAGGAGCCCAGAAGTTCAAGACCAGCCTGGGCCACGGAGTGAGACCTTGTCACTCCCCAGAGTGCAAACCATCGAGTCATGATTGATGGCGTCCATGGTTCCAGGTACAAAGAATGCATTGGATTCTGTCCTGGGACACCTTTGTGTTGACTCAGATGACAGCATGTGTGAATCCAGGTCGGGCACCATGGCTCACAGCCTTCATCACCATGCCATGGGAAGCCAAGGTAGGAGGCCACCTGTGCCCCATGTTCGGAGACCAACCCAGGCGACATGGCCAGACCTTGTCTCAATGAGGGGCCCCCACAAAAGGTCAGGTGTGGAAGTCCCCAAAATCCAGGTGGCTCAGGGGCTGAGTGGGTGGATAACCTGAGCCACACAGGTCAAGGTCCCAGAAGCAACAGTTGTGCCACCATGCTCGAACCCAGCCAACGGAGACTCCCATGACAAAAAAGACGCCACCAATGTGCGTCATGATGAGCATCCACAGCTCCCCTGGAAAAGGTCTGCATGGGCGTGGGACAATGGAGTGATCAGGAGAGGAAGGGGCCCCCCACACCCACCCAAACAAGGCAGACCAGTGACCGGAAACTGGATTTGATGTGGCTTTGCCAGACCACCTTCATCGCTCTATGCCTGTTTGCCACCCTTACTAGGACAGTCTGTTCCATGAGCTTACATGTCTTTGCTGTTGGGCATGAGTGTGGAGGGTGAAAGCAGGCCTCCTGGGACATGTGTCCGAAGGTGCAGGATGAACTTGCCCAGTTGCCACCTTTGAAACCTCCCACGAACAACAGGCAGGAGAGTGCCTTTTCCTCTCCCGTGCCTGAGTGTGATTTCTCGTGCTGGGTGGCAGGGGTGGTGGTGGTGGAGGTCTTGGTGATTATTATTATTTGGAGTCAGAATACCACTCTGTCACCTAGGTCAGAGTGCAGGGGTACACTCATGAACACAGCAGACTCCACCTGCCAGGCCCAGGTTATACTCCCACCTCTGCCCCCTGAGTGGCTGGAACCACAGGACTGCATTTTTGCATTTATTTTGATGGCCGAGATGAGGTCTCACCCAGATGGGCACAGCTGGGAGATTCACGCCTGTCTCCTCGGCACTCGGGAGGCCAAGATGGAAAGATGGCCAAAGCCCAGGAGCTCCAGACCAGGCTGGATACCATAGCAAGCCCACACCTCAACCCCAAGTAAAGCCCAGAAAACCTTGGTGAGGGCAAGCCCTAGCGTGAGGATCGCCTCCAACCCAGTGTTCAAAATCAGGCAGGAGACCAGAATAACCATCAAATGGAAAGCCTGTGATCACAGCAGTCTGAGAGGCCCAGGCCGAGAGGATGACCCAAGTTGGGTGGTTTGAGAGCAGCCCAAGCAACCTAGTGAGGAAAGAAAAGATTGAAAGAAAGAGAGAGGGAGGGAGAGAGAAAGAGAAAGAGAGAGAGAGAGAGAGAGAGAGAGAGAGAGAGAGAGAAAGAAAGAAAAAAGAAAGAAAGAAAGAAAGAAAGAAAGATAGGAAGGAAGGAAGAACAAAGGAAAGAAAGAAAGAAAGAAATCCATTCTCCTGCAAACCTTCTGCCCTCAGACCTTACCCTCCAGACCCCAACATGTGAAGGTCCCTCAAGCTCAGCACCTTCCAACCCCAACCTCCCTCGTGGCTGCCCCCACTTTACTGTGGGAGTTTCCAAGTCTCCCTACCTGGGTTCCTGCCAGCTTACATCTCCAAGTTATGAAATGTGTCCCAGGCAGGATGACCCTCTGACTAGTCACCGAGAACCTCCCCCAAGAAAGGCCATGGACAGAATCCTCTCCCAGGGACATTTCGTTCCTTCCAATCCTATTTTTCCAGGCTCTAAAGCCAGTCGCTCTCTGAACACACCATGTGCAGTTCAGAATATGTGTTCGATTCTGATGTTTTTAGGGAAAAGATCTGATTGGGTGGCCCAGGCTGGTACCCAAGGACACAACCGTCATTCACCACCAACCTCGAAATCATGGGCTCCAGTGATCCTCCACCTCAGCATCCAGAATGGTGGGGACGATGGGCACCATGCCCCCAGACTTCCTGTTTGAATGGGTGCAGAGATGGGGTCTCTCTGGATTTTCCAGGCTGGCCTTGAACTCCTGGGCTACAGCCATCCTCCAGCCTCGGCCTCCCAGGGCACTGGGATTTCAGATGTGAGTCACCACAGTCGGCCTTCTGGTTTGTTTTCAATGAGGATTGAGGTTGGGTTCAGGGGCTCAACCTTGTCATCCTAGCACTTTGGGAGGCCAAGACCAGTGGCCGGCCCCAGTCTGCATGTCCAAGACAGGCCTGGGCAACTCTATGAGACCTCCTCCTTACCCTCCAGCCCAAATGAGCCGGGCATCGTGGCGTGTGCCTGTTGTTCCATCTCCTCTGAAGCCCAGTGGGAAGAGACTGCGATGACTGGGAGTGAGCCACTGCCCTTCAGCTTGGGTGATGGAGTGAGACTCTGCCTCAATAAAAAAAATGAAAAGAAGAACATCCATTTGTGTATGGAGTTGGGATCATCGTGTACAGACAGAGATCATTAGGGAAGGAGGCCTCAGCCTTGGGCGTAGAGTACCCGAAAGTTGGTGGATCAACAGACACTTGGGCTGTGGCTTTGGGAGGCTGAGGTGTAGAAACGCTGGAGCCCAGGAGTTTGAGACCAGCCAGGATCACGCAATGAGACCTCATAATTCCTGGGAACACAAACACTGGAGTCACGCGTGGTGGCACCCATGGTCCCGGCTACACCAGATGTAGTTGCCTCTGTCCCGGGTGTTCCTATATGTTGCCCCCATTTACAGAACGTGCCACTCCAGGCCAGGCACTGTGGCTCAAGGCTGTAAGCCCCATCCCTGGGTGGCCAAGGCAGGAGGCTGCCTGAGCCTAGGGATTGGAGACCACTCCAGGCAACGTGGACAGACCTCATCTTGGTGAGAGGTCCTCAAAATCGAGTCAGGCATGGTAGCCCATGGAGTCCCAGCTACTTGGGGGCCGAGACAGGAGGAGCACCTGAGCCTGGCAGGTTGAGGTCCCGGAAGCCACAATCATGCCACCGTGCCCAAGCCCAACCAACAGAGACATCAGCGACAAAAAAGACACCTCCTATGTGCATCACAACGGGCATCCACGGCTCCCCAAGGAAATGTCCACTTGGGCTTGAGACATTTGAGTGATTGAGAGTGGACGTGGCCCACCCCTGCCCAAAGATGGCAGTCCAGGCAACAGGAACCTAGGTTGGCTGTGGTGTTGCTGGACTGCCTTGATTGCTCTGTGGCCAATGACCACCCTAGCTCAGGGCCATCTCTTCCGTGAGATCACTCACCTTTTTGCCATGGGGCACGAGTGTGGAGGGAAGGGGTAGGCCTTCTGGGACACGTGGCCAGAGGTGCAGGATGGACGTGCCCAGTGGCCACCTTTCAAAACTCCAGTGAATGACAGGCCAGAAAGTGCCGTTTCCTCTCCCATCCCTGAGAGTGAATCCTCGTGCAGGGTGGCAGAGTTGGTGGAGGTGGTGGTGGTGATTAATTTTATTTGGAGTCAGAATCCTGATCTTTCACTCATACTGGAGTTCTGAGGCACACTCACGGCCACTGTGGACTCCACCTGCCAGGCTCAGGCGATCCTACCACCTCGTCCCCCTGAGTGGCTGGAACCACAGGACTGTGCCACCATGAACGGCTAAACTTTGGGCTTATTTTTGATGGCTGCGATGAGGTCCGTTCCGTGTCTCAGACTGGTGTAGAACCCACAGGTTCAGGTCGTACACTCACCTGGGCCTCTGAAGGGCTGGGATGCCAGGTTGAGCCCTTGACCCCGACCTGTGATTTTGGTGGTGGTGGTGATGGTATTTTCATTCTGAGTTGGTGTCCTGCTCTGTTGCCCAAGTTGAAGAAAAGGGGTGCACTCTCTGCCACCACGAATTCCGCTGGTTGGGCTCTGGCAATCCTCCTGTTGCGACCTCCCAAGTGGCTGGAAAGACAGGCGTGTGCCAACACGCTCAGTTCATTTTTTTGGCTTCTTGTAAAGATGAGATCTTGCCAAGGTGCCCAAACTGGCCTTGAACCCAGGGACACAGGCCATCCTCTCACCTTGGCCTTCCAGAGTGCAGTGATGACAGGCCTGAGCCCCTGTTCCTGGCCTCCACACACTTCTGGGGGCTCCATCGCGAGAGCCTCTTCCTTCCAGTGACTCAGTATCCTGGAGAAGGCGTCCAGAGTCGCCTGTTGATCCCTCCCAAGGGGGAGGACCTGGTGCAGGAGTGTGTCTCCCCCATGGCACCAACCCCTCTGCTCACCTCATTCCCCAGGGTGGACCCGCTCACTCCTCCCAGGGGCTGCCTTGGGGAAATTGATGGTGTAACTCTCAAAACTTTGGAGGAGTGGGGAAAGCTGGATGATTCACTCTTTTCCACTTAGACCTCAGGAGAACAAGATGGGAAGATGGCTGGAACCTGGCAGCTTGAGACCAGGCTGGACACCATAGCAAGCCCCCACCTTGATCCCAAGCAAAACCCAGAAAAACTTGGGTGAGGACAGGCCTGGACAGGAGGATCGCCTCTGGCCCAGAGTTCAAGGCAAGGCAGAAAGTCCAGGATGTCGACCAAATGGAAAGCCTGTGTTCACAGGAGTTTCAAAGGCCCAGGCCGAGAGTATGGCCCAAGTTGGGTGGTTTGAAAGCAGCTTGGGCAACCTAGATAGGAAAGAGACAGAAAGAAAGAAAAAAAGAAAGAAAGAAAGAAAGAAAGAAAGAAAGAAGGAAGAGAGAAAGAGAGAGAGAGAGAGAGAGAGAAAGAAAGAAATCCATTTTCCTGTAAACCTTTTGCCCTCAGTCCTTACCCACATGCTTCCCTAAGGTGATGATCCTCCAAGCTTGGCACCTTCCAAGCAGAATCCCCCTCAATGACTGCCCCTGCTTTGGTGCGGTTGTTTCTGAGGCTCCTTGGCCATGTTCATGCCGGCTCTCCTCTCTGAGGTGAGAAAAGTGCCCTAGTTAAGCTGACTCTCTGATTCAGCAGCAAGGATCTTCCACCATGTAAGACCAGCAACACATACCTCACCCGAGGTCAGTTCTTCCCCCAAATAACACTGTTCCTGGCTCAAAAGTCAGTTGCCAACTGAACACACCACACGCAGTTGAGAATCTGTGAACAATTCTGATACTTTGGAGAGAGGATCTGGCTTTGTGGCCCAGGCTGGGGCCTGGGGAACGACCATTGTTCACTGCCAACCTTGCAATCGTGGGCTCCAGTGATACTTTCTCCACTGCCTCTGGAGTGGCCAGGAGGATGGGTACCATGACCCCGACCACTTGTTTAGATTGGTCAGGAGTCAGAGTCTCCCTGCTTGGCCTAGGCTGGCCTTGTGCTCCTGGGATCCAGTCATCCTCCTGTCTTGGCCTTGCAGGGAGCTGGGATTCTAGGCATGGGCTACCAAGCCTGCCTTCAGTTTCATTTTTGATGAAGTATCGAGGTCAGGCTAGGGGGCTCTTCTTGTCATCCTAGTGCATTTTGAGGCCATGGCCAGTGGCTGGCCAAAACCCATGGGTCCAAGAAGCACCCAGGCCACTCAACAAGAGCTTGTCTCTACCCTCCATCCCAAATGAGCTGGGCGTGGTGGCACGCACTTGTCATTCTGTCTCCTCAGAAGTCTGGGGGGTAGGCTTGCTGGAGCCAGGCAGGCTAAGGCTGCACTGCCCAGGAGCGAGCCACCACCCTCCTGGCTGTACAATGGAGTGAGACTCTGACTCAAAAAAAATGAAAGTAAAGAAGGGCATCCATTTGTGCATGGAGTTGGGGTCATCCTGAACAGACAGAGATCATTGGGAAAGGAGGCCTCAGCATTTGGCATAGAGTTCCCCAAAGACAGTGAATCAGCAGACATTCAGGCTGTGACTTTGGGAGGCTGAGGCAGGGTACCGCTTGAGTCCGGGAGTTCGAGACCACCTGGGCCATGTAACCAGACTCCATTGCTCCCCAGAACTCAAACCCTTGAGTTGCACATGGTGGCACCTGCAGTCCCAGCTACATGGAATGTGGTGAATTATGTCCCGTGGGGTGCCTTTGCATCACCCCTTCTGACCAAAGGTTTGAGTCCAGACTAGGCACCGTGGCTCACAGCCACCAGTCCCGCACCCTGAGATGCAAAAGCAGGAGGCTGCCTGAGTCCAGGGGTCAAGAGAGAAACCCGGGCTATGTAACCAGACCTAGTCTTGGTGAGAGGTCCCTAAAATCGAGGTAGGCATGGTGGCCTCTGGAGTCCTGGCTGGTCAGAGGCTGAGCTGGGTGGACAGCCTGAACCCCACAGGTCAAGTCCCCAGGAGTCACGGTCATGCTGCTGCATCCCAGACCAGCCGACAGAGACTCCAGCGACAAAAAAGATGCATCCCACGTGTGTCATAATGGACATCCACGGCTCCCCAGGGAAAGGTCTGCATGGGCTTTGGAGGATGAAGTTATCAGGAGAGGAAGGGGCCCTACCCCCACCCAAGGATGGCAGACAGGGCGACTGGAAGCTGGGTTGGCCACAGTGTTGCCAGACTGTCTTGATCATTCTGTGCTCGACGGCCGTCCTAGCTCAGGGCCATCAGTTCTGAGAGCTCACACATGTCTTTGTTGTTGGACACGAGTGTGGAGGATGGAGGCAGGCCTACTGGAGCACATGGCCAAAGGCACAGGAAGGATGTGCCTGGTGGCCACCTTTGAAACCTCTCATGAATGACAGGCCAGAAAGTACCTTTTCCTCTCCCATACCTGAGGGTGATTCCTCACTCTAGGTAGTAGGGGTGGTCGTGGTGGTGGTACTGATTATTATTATTTGGAGTTGTATTACACCCTGTTGCCCAGGCCAGAGTGCCGGTGCATGCTCACTGCCACCCTCCACTCCACCCACCAGGCTCAGGCTATCCTCCTGCCTCAGCCCCGAGTGCCTGGAACCACAGGCCTGTGCCACCACGCCCAGGTAATCTTTGGATTTTTTTTGACGGGCTAGACAAGGTCTAATACAGTGTCCTGGGCTGTTTTAGAACCCGCAGGCTCAGGCCGTCCACTCTCTTGGGCCTCCAAAGTTCCAGGATGCCAGGCTGAGCCCCTGAGCAAGCCTGTGATTGTGGTGTTGGTGCTGGCTGGTACTATTATTCTGAGTCATTGTCCCACTGTGTCGCCTAGGCCAGAGCTCAGGGACTCACTCTCAGTCATCGTTGCCTCCACCAGTAGAGCTCTGGCGATCCTCCCCCCATGTCCTCCTGAGTGGCCAGAACGACAGGAGTGCTCCACACACTCTTGGACAATTTTTTTGGCTTTTAGTCGAGACAAGGTCTCGCCAAGTACCCAGGTTGATTTCTAGCCCAAAGGCTGTGTCCGTCCTACAGCCTTGGCCTCCCAGGACACCAGGATGACAGGCCTGAACCACTGCCCCAGGTCTGCACATCCCTCTCAAGAACATCGCGAGGACCACTCCCTTCTAATGAACCAGGATTCTGGTAAGGGTGGCTGCAAGCACCTGCTGAGCTCTCCCTGGGGGGAGTGCCTGAGGCAGAGGTGTGTCACCCCGGGGTGTCCACTCATCTGCCTGCCTCGTTCCCCAGTGTGGACCCACTAGCCCCTCCCAAGTGTTGCCTTGGGAAAAGGGGGAGCTTTATTCTCAAACCATCAGGGGAGCAGGGATGACCTGGTGACTCACAACTGTCTCCTCCACACTCAGGGAGGCTGAGATAGGAAGATGACTGGAGCCCGGGAGCTTGAGACCAGGTTTGACACCATAGCAAGACCCCATCACGACCCCAACCAAAACCCAGAAAACTATGGTTGAGAGCAGGCCTCTCTGGGAGAATCTCTTCTGGCCCAGAATTCAAGACCAGGCAGGAAGACCAGGCTGTTGACCTAACAAAAGCCTGTGTTCATAGCAGTTTGGTAGGCCCAGGCTGCGAGGTTGCCCCGAGTTGGGCAGTTTGAGAGCAGTCTGGACAACCTAGTGAGGAATGAAAAGACAAGAAAGAAAGAAAGAAAGAAAGAAAGAAAGAAAGAAAGAAAGAAAGAAAGAAAGAAAAAGAAAGAAAGAAAAGAAAGAAAGAAAGAAAGAAGGAAAGAAAGAAAGAATGACATAAAGAAAATCGAAGTCAACAAAATAATCCTTTTACCTGAAAACCTTCTGCCCTCAGTCCTTACCCCCTTCATGCCCACCACATATGAAGGTCTCCCAAGCTTGACACTGTACATCCCTAACTCCCCCAATGTCTGCCACCTCTTTTGTGCAGGAATTCCAGAGACTCCCTGACCAGGTTCCTGCCAACTCCCCTTTCTGAGGTGCGAAATGTGCCCCTGACTCGGCAATGAACACCTTATGCCAAGAAAGGCCAGAGGCACATCCCTCACCCGGGTAAATTTCTTACCCCAAGTCCCATTTTTCTGGCTCTAAAGCCAGTCACCCTTGGAGCACACCACATGCAGCTGAGAATCTGTAAGATTCTGATGTTTTTGGAGAAAGGATCAGGCTCTTTGGCCCAGGCTGGGGCCCAGGGACCTGACCATCATTCACTGCCAACCTCAAAATTGCAGGCTCTGACGATCCTCCCACCTCAGCCTCTGTAGTAGCCAGGTGATGGGCACCAGGTCCCCAGACTCCCTCTTTCAATAGATGTGGAGGTGGGGACTCCCTGCGAGGCCCAGGCTGGCCCTGACTTCATGGACTGCAGGCATCCTCCCGTTACGACCTACCAGAGCAGTGGGATTCCAGGCATGGCTGTGGAATCTGGCCTTGTGGTTGATTTTTGCTGAAGGATCAAGGTTGGGCTTGGGGACTCAACCTCATTATCCCAGGACTTTGGGAGACTGAGGTCAGCAGCTGGCCTGAGCCCATGAATCTGAGATGTGCCAGGAAACTCGGTGAGACCTCATCTCTACTCTACATCCCAAATGAGCCAGGTGTAGTGGCCCTCACCTGTTGTTCTGTCTCCTCGGAAGGCTGTGGGGGAAGGATCGCCAGATCCCTGAGGGCTGAGGTTGTGGTGGCCAGGAGTGAGCCACCACCCTCCAGCCTGGGTGACAGAGTGAGACTCTGACTCAAAAAAAATAAAAGGAAAGAAAAGAAGAGTGTCCATTTTGATATCGAGTTGGAATCATTGTGAAAACACAGAGATTATTCAGGAAGGAAGCCTCATCCATGGTCGTAGAGTTCCCAAAAGTTGGTGGATCAGCAGACAATTGGGCTGTGGCTTTGGGAGGCTGAGGTGAGGAACCACTGGAGCCCGAGAGTTTGAGACCAGCCTGGGTCACATAGCGAGACCTTGTCACTCGCTGGAATGCAAACACTTGAGTTGCACGTGGTGGCACCCATGGTCCCAGCTAAACGGGATGTGGTGGCCTCCATCCCAGGGTGTGCCTTTGCATTACCCCTGTGGACAGCACATGCATGTCCAGGTCAGACACTGCAACTCACAACCATCAACTCCTCACCCTTGGGGGCCGAGGCAGGAGGCTGCCTGTGCCTAGTGGTTGGAGACGAGCCTGAGTGAGGTTGTCAGACCTTGTCCGGGTGAGAGAACTCCCAAATAAAGTCAGGCATGGTGGACCCGGGAGAACCTGCTCCTCAGAGTCCAAGGTAGGAGGACTGACTGAGCCCCAAAGATTGAGGCCCAAAAGCCACGATCCTGTCACTGTGCCCCAGCCCAGTCAACGGAGACTCCAGTGACAAAAAAGATGCCTCCCAGGCATGTCACGATGGGGGAACAGGGTTCCACAGTTAAAGTTCTGCACTGGTGAGTGATGAATGAGTGATAGGGAGATGAAGATGCACTACCCTTGCCTGAAGGTTGCAGACCGGGCGACAGAAACCTGGACTGGCTGCAATGTTTCCAGACTGTCTAGATCACTTTGTGCCCGATGACTGCCCTAACTCGCAGCTGTCTGTTCTGTGAGCTCACATATGTCTTTGCCATGGGGCATGAGTGTGGAAGGTTGAGGCAAGCCTTCTGGTGTCCATGGCCAATGTCGTGGGCTGGATGTGCCAGTAGCCACTTTTGAAACCTCCCAAAAACAACAGGCTGGAAAGTGCCTTTTTCTCTCCCATCCCTGAGTGTGACTTCTCATGCTGGGTGGCAAGTGTGGTGATGGTGCTAGTGGTGGTGATTTTTATTATTTGGGGTCAGAATTCTGCTCTGTCACCCAGGCTGGAGAGCAGGGTCATGCTCACAGCCACCGTGAACTCCACCTGCCGGGCTCAGGTGATCCTCCTACTTCTGCTCCCTGGGTGGGTGGAACCACAGGCCAGTTACTCTTTGGATTTGTTTTTGATGACTGAGACAAGGTCTCGCTCTTTGTTCCAGGTGGGTGTCAAACCCACAGGCTCAGACCATCCACTCTCCTGGGCCTCCCAAGGGCCAGGATGCCAGGCTGATCCCCTGAGACCAGCCTGTGGTTGTGGTGGTGGTAGGTATTATTTTTCTGAGTTGGAGTCCTGCTTTTTCACCCAGACTAGAGCTCAGGGGCCCACACTCGGACACCACAGCCTCTACAGTCTGGTCTCTGACAATCCTCCTGCTGTGGCCTCCCAAGTGGCCAGAAGGACAGACATGTGCCACCGTGCTCCATTCATTTTTTTGACTTCTTGTAGAGACGAGGTCTATCCAAGGTGCCAGGGCAAGTCTCGAACATGGGGGCTCAAGCCATCCTCTCGCCTTGGCCTCCCAGAGCACTGGGCTGACAGGCATGAGCCCCCATGCCCTGCCTCAGCACCCTTCTTTGGACCCCATCGTGAAGGCTGCTCTTCTCTGATGACCCGGGACCCTGGAGAGGGTGGCTGGCATCGCCAGCCAAGCCCTCCCCTGGGGGAGCACCTGGCTCAAGGGTGTGTCTGAACTGGGCGCCCTCCCCTCCTAATGCCTCATTCCCCAGGGTGAAGCCACTCGCTCCTCTCAGGGGCTGCCTTGGGGAAAGACGGGGCATGACTCTCAAAATGTCGGAGAGGCAGGGATGGCCCGGCCATTCACACCTGTCTCCTTGGCACTCAGGGAGGCCAAAATGGGAAAATGATTGGAGTCCAAGAACTTAAGACCAGGTTGGACACCATAGTAAGCCCCCAGAAAACCTTGGTTTAGGTCAGGCCTCAACGGGTGGATCGCCTCTAGCCCAGAGATCAAGACCAGGCAGAAACACCAGGATGTCAACCAAATGTAAAACCTGTGATCTCAGCAGTTTGGAAGACCCAGGCTGAGAGGATGGCCCTAGTTGTGCAGTTTGAGAGCAACTTCAGCAACCTAGTGGGGAAAAAAAGAAAGGAAGGAAGGAAGGAAGGAAGGAAGGAAGGAAGGAAGGAAGGAAGGAAGGAAGGAAGGAAGAAATCCATTCTCCTTCAAATCTTCTGCCCTCAATCCTTCTCCCCCACATGTGAGGGTTGCCCAAGCTCAGCACCTTCCAGCCCTAACCCACACTCCAGTGGCTGCCCCTGCTTTGGTGTGGAAGTTCCAAGGCTCCCTGGCCAGGTTCCTGTCAGCTTTCTTCTCCAAGGTTAGTAATGTGCCCCAGGCAGCCCGACCCTCTGACTTGGCAACTTGGAACTTTCACCAAGAAAGGCCACGGACAAATCCTTCACTCGGGGACATTATTTTCTGTGTAATCCCATTTTTCCTGATCTAAAACCAGTCGTCCTGTGAACACAAAACTTGCAATTTTGATTCTGTGTACGATTTTGATGATTTTGGGGACAGGGTCTGGCTCTGTGACCCAGCCTGGTGCCCATGGTCATGACCATCGTTCATTGCCAGGCTCAAATTCACAGTCTCTGGTGATCCTCCTGCCTCAGCCTCTGGAGTGGTCTGGATGACGGGCACCTCGACCCCAGACACCCTATTTAGATGGGTGTGGAGATGAGGTCTCCCTGCATGGCCCGGGCTGGCCTTGGGCTCCTGGGTTCCAGGCATCCCCTGCCTCAGCCTCCCAGAGCACTGAGATTCTGGACATGAGCTGCCGTACCAGATCATCTGGATCGTTTTGATGAAGGATCAAGTCCAGGCTTGGGGGCTCAACTTCAGCATCCCTGCACTTTTGGAGGCCAGGCCATCGGTTGGCCTGAACACGTGGGCCAAGAACCACCCAGGCAACTCGGTGAGATCTCATCTCTAGCCTCCTTCCCAAATGAATCGGGCATGGTGGCAAGTGACTGTTGTTTCCTCTTCTTGGAAGGCCAGCAAAAGTCTTGCTGGAGCCTGGCAGGCAGAGGTTGTGGTGGCCGGGAGCGAGCCACTGCCATAAAGCCTGGGTGAAGGAGTGAGACTCCAGCTCAAAGAAGAAAAGGAAAAAGGGGAAAAAAAGAAGAGCATCCATTTGTATATGGATTTGGGATTATCATGAACAGACAGAGATCATTCGGGAAGAAGGACCCAGCCTTGGGCCTAGTGTTTCCAAGGGAATGTGGATTGGAAAACAATTGGGCTGTGGCTTTGGCAGGATGAGGCAGGGGACCACTGCAGCCCGGGAGTTTGAGACCAGCCTGGGCCAAGTCCCTTCCCAGAAAGTAAGCACTGGAATGGAGCATGGTGGCACATGTGGTCCCAGCTACACAGGATGTGGTGGCCTCTGTTCCAGGGTGTTCCTTTGCATCGCCCTTGCTAACAGCATGTGTGAGCACAGGCTGGGCACCGTGGATCATGGCCATCAGTCTTGTGCCCTGGAAGGCCAAGGTGAGAGGCTACCTGAGTCCCCGGGGTCACAGACCAGCCTGGGGAATGTGGCCACACCTCATCTCGGAGAGAGGGGCCCAAAATCGAATCAGGCCCATGGCCCCCAGAGTCCAGGTTGCTCAGGGGCCAAGGCAGGAGGACTGTCTTGGCCCCACAGGTCGAGGACCCAGAAGGCACAATCTTGCCACTGTGCACCAGCCCAACCAATGGATACTCCAGCACAAAAAAGATGTCTCTAACATGTGTCACGATGGGTATCCATGGCTCCCCAGGGAAAGTTCCACATGGCTGTGGGATGATGGAGTGATCAGGAAAGGAAGGGATGCTCCGCCTTCCCAAAGGAGGCACACTGGGCGACCGGAAACTGGGCTGGTCATGGAATTGCTGGACCTCCTTGATCGCTCTATGCACAATGGCCGCCTTACTCAGGGCAGTCTGTTCTATGAGCTCATGTGTCTTTGCTGGGGGGCACTAGTGTGGACTGTGGAGGCAGGACTTCTGGGACATGTGGCCAAAGGCGCAGGACAGATGTGCCTGGAGGTCAACTTTGAAACTGCCCGTGATCAACAGGTGGGAAAGTGCCTTTTCCTCATCCATCCCTGAGGGTGACTCCTGGCCCTGTGTGGCAGGGGTGGTGGTGGGGACGGTGGTGGTGATTATTATTTGGAGTCAGAATCCTGATCTGTCACCCAGGCCTTAGCACAGGGGCACGCTTACAGAAACCGTGTACTCCACCTGCAGGGCCCAGGTGATCCTCCCGCCTTGGCCCAACTATTGGCTGAAACCACAGGCCTGCACCACCATGACTGGCTAATCTTTGGATTTATTTTTGATGGCCAAGACAAAGTCTCAACCTGTCCCTCAGTCTGGTGTCAAACGCTCATGCTCAGGCCATCCACTTCCCTGAGCACCTGAACCAGTCTGTGGTTGTTGTGGTGGTGGTGGTTGGTATTTATCTGAGTGGGAGTCCTGCTGTGTCATCCAGACCGGAGAGCAGGGGCCCACTTTCAGCCATTGTGGCCTCCAACAACTGGGTGCTGGCAGTCCTCCCACAGCTCCCTCCCAAGTGGTCAGAACAAAAGGCCTGTGCCACCAAGCTTGGCTCATTTTTTTTGGTTTCTTGAAGAGACGAGGTCTGGGAAGGGGCCCGGGCTGGTCTCGAACCTGGGGACTCAGGCCATCCTCTTATCTCGGCTTCCCAAAGTGCTGAGGTGACAGGCATGAGCCCCCGTGACCGAACTTCATACCAGTCTCAGGGCCCTACCACAAGGTCCGCTACCTTCAGATGACCTGGGACACTGGAAAGTGTAGCCAGAGTTGCTCCCTGAACCTGGCTCAGAGGAGTGCCTTGAGCAGGGCGTGTCCCCACCAGGGTGCCCACACATCCGCCCTGCTTGATCCCCAGGGTGGAACTGCCCGATTGTCTCAGGGACAACCTGGGGAAAATTGAGGGCACGACTCTCAAACCGTCAAGGGGAACCATCCAGGTGACTCAAGCCTGTCTCCTCAGCACTCCAGGGAGGCCAAGACAGGAAGATGGCCGGAGCCTGGGAGCTGAGACCAGGTTGGAGACCATAGCAATCTCCAACCTTGACACAAAGCAAAACCCAGAAAACCTTGGATGAGGGCAGGCCTTGTCGGGAGGATTGCCTTCACCCAGATTTCAGGATCAGGCAGGAAGACTAGTATGTGATCCAAATGGAAAACATGTGATTGCAGCAGTTTTGGAGACCCTCACCTGGGGACATTTCTTGACCACAATCCCGTTTTTTCTGACTCTAAAGCCAGTCGTCATTTGAAGACATCACGCACAATTGAGAATGTGTATGATTCTGATGTTTTTGGAGACAGGGTCTGGCTCTGTGGCCAAGGCTGGGGCTCATGGGCACGACCATACTTCCCCACTAGCTTTAAAATTGCAGACTCGGGCGATCATCCCACCTCAGCCACTGGAGTGGCTGGGATGATGGGCACCTCGACCGCAGGGCCCCTGTTTGAATAGATGGGGAGACAAGATCTCCTAGCATGGCCTGGGCTGGCTTTGAGCAACTGGACTCCAGCCATCCTGCTGCCTAGGCCTCCCAGACTGCTGGAATGCCAGGCGTGGGATGCCTTGCCATCCTTATGGATCATTTTTGATGAAGGATTGAGGCTGGGCCCGGGGAGTCAGCCTTGTCATCTCAGCACTTTGGGAGACCAAGTCCAGCTTTCAGCTCAAGGCTGCAGGCAGATACCTGCACAAGCACCTCAATGAGACCTCGTCGCTACCCTCCATCCCAATGTGATTGGTGTGTTGGCACGTGCCTGTCATTCAGGCTCCTCAGAAGGCCAGGGCAAGGCTCTCCACAGTCTGGCAGACTGAGACTGTGGTGTCTGGGAGTGAACCACCACCCTCATCCTGGGCGACAGAGTGAGACTCTGACTAAAAGAATAAAAGGAAAAAAGGAAACAAAGAAGAGCATCCATATGTGTATGGAGTTGAGATCATCATGAACAGACAGCGATAATTTGAGAAGGAGCTCCCAGCCTTGGTCCTAGAGTTAACAAAAGATGGTGAATTGCCAGTCAATCGGGGTGTGACTTTTGGAGGCCAAGGTGGGGGAACGCTGGAGCCCAGGAGCTCGAGACCAGGCTGGGTCATAAAGTGAGACCTTGTTGATCCCTGGAACACAAACACTGGAGTTGTGTGTGGCGGCACCTGCCATTCTGGCTACATGGGATGTGGTGGGCTCTGTCCTGGGGTGTTACTTTGCATCACTCCTGCTGACAGAATGTGCAAGTACAGGCCAGACACAGTGCCCCATGACCGTCAGCCCCATGCCCTGGGAGACTGAGGTGGGAGGCTGCCTGTGCCCAGGGGTAGAAGACTAGTCCGGGTGATGTGGCCAAACCTCATCTTGGTGGGAAGTATCCAAAATCAAGTCAGGTGTGGTGGCTCACAAAGCCCCGGCTACTCGGAGGCAAAAGCACAAGGACTGCCTCAGCCCCACAGGTCAAGGCCCCAGGAACCACGATCATGCCACCATGCCCCAGGAAGGCTGATGGAGTCTCCAGTGAAAAAAACGATGCCTTACACGTGTGTAATGATGAGCATCATTGCTCCCCAGGGAAAGGTCCGCATGGTTGGTATGATGGAGTGATCAGGAGAGGAATTGACCCTCACCCCTCACGAAGGTGGCAGACCGGGCGACTGGAACCTGGGCTGGCCCCTCCGTTGCCACACTGCCTTGATCACACTGTGCCCAATGGCTGCCCTAACTCGGGACTGTCTGTTCTGTGAGCTCAGACACATCTTTGCTGCGGGGCATAGGTGTGGAGGTTGGAGGCAGGTCTTCTGGGACATATGGCAGAATGTGCAGGACAGACAAGCTCGGTGGTGACCTTTGAAATCTCCTGCAAATGACAGGAGATAAAGTGACTTTTACTCCCCCATCCCGGAGGGTGGAACCTCGCACTAGTTGGTGGGGGTGGTTGTGGTGGCAGTGGTGGTGATTATTAATATTTGAGATTGGAATCCCGCTCTGTCACCCAGGTCAGAGTGCAGGTGCATGCTCACAGCCAACGTGGACTCCACCTGATGGGCTCTGGCAATCCTCCAGCCTCAGTCCCTTGAGTGACTGGAACCACAGGCCTGTGCCACCATGCCAGGATAAACTTTGGATTTAGTTTTGAAGCACGAGACAAGGTCTCGCCCAGTGTCCCTGGCTGGTCTCAAACCTGCAGGCTGTCCACTCGCCTCGGGCTCTAAATACAGGATGGCAGGTTGAGCCCCAGAGCCTGGACTGTAGTTGTGGTGGCCATGGTTAGTATTATTATTCTGAGTCATACTCTTGCTCTGTCACCAAGCCCAGAGAGCAGGGGCCCACTGTCAGCCACCTGGGTGCCCACAAGCAAGGATTCTGAGATCCTCCTGCTGTGGCTTCTCGAGTGGCCAGAAAAACAGGCTTGCACCACCACACTTAGCACATTTTATAATTTCTTGTAGAGACGAGGTCTCAGAAGTTGCCTGGACTGGTCTCGATCCCACGGGCTCAGAGGATGTTCTTGCCTCTGCATCCCAAAGCACCAGGTGACAGGCGCGAGCACCCGCACCTGACCTTCACACCACACTCAGTGCCCCAATGCGAGGACCACTCCCTTCATACAACCTTGGACGCCGGAGTGGGCAATCAGAATCACCTGAAGAGCCTGCACTGAAGGAGATCCTGGTGCAGGGTCATGTTTCTGCCAGAATGCCCAAAACCTACGCCTGCCTTTTTCCCAGGGTGGACCTGTTTGCTCCTCCCAGTGTTCACCTTGGGGAAAGCAAGGTCATGACTCTCAGACCTTTTAGGGGGTGGGAATGGCTGGGTGACTAACACTTGTCTTCTCAGCACTCAGGGAGGCTGAGATGGCCAGAAGGTTGGAGCCTAGGAGCTTGAGACCAGGCTGGACACCATAGCAAGCCCCCACTTTGACCCCAAGCAAAACCCAGACCTCATCATTAAGATCACCTCTGGTCCAGAGTTCAAGACCAGTTGGGAAGATCAGGATGTCGATCAAATGGAAAGTCTGTGATCACAGCAGTTTTGGAGGCCCAGGCCAAGAAGATGACCTGAGTTGGGCTGTTTGAGAGCAGCATGGGCAACCTAGTGAGGAAAGAAAGAAAGAAAGAAAGAAAGAAAGAAAGAAAGAAAGAAAGAAAGAAAGAAAGAAAGAAAGAAAGAAAGAAAGGAAGGAAGGAAGGAAGGAAGGAAGGAAGGAAGGAAGGAAGGAAGGAAGGAGAAAGAAAAAAAGGAAAGAAAGAAAGACATCATTTTTCCTGCAATTCTTCTGCCCTCTGTCCTTCCCCCCAGCACCCTCACATATGAGTGTCCCCCAAACTCGGCACCTTCCCACCTCAATCCCCTCCAAAATTTGCCCCCCACTTTGGTGTGGAAGATTCCGAGGCTCCCTGGCCGGATTTCTGTCAGCTCTCCTCTCCAAGGTGAGAAATGTGACTCAGGCAGGCCATCCCTCCAACTCGGTAATGAATACCTTCCAAAAAATGCCTCACCCAGGGACATTTCTTCACCCCCAGACCTACTTTCTCTGGCCCTAAATTCAGTCCCCATTTGAACACACCAGGCACAGTTGAAAATCTGTATGATTTTGATGTTTTTGGAGACAGGGTCTGGCTCTGTGGCCAAGGCCAGGTCCTGGGGACATGATCAGCGTTCTCCACCAGCTTCAATATTGCAAACTCCAGTGATCCTCCCACGTCAGCCTCCGGAGTGGTCGGGATGACAGGCACCACGAGCCTGGACCACCTTTGGATGGGTGCAAAGACGAGGACCCCTGCATGACACGGGGTGGCCTTGTGCTCCTGAGCTCCCGCCATCCTCCTGCCTCATCATCCCTGAGCACTGGGAATTCAGGCATGGGCCACAGTGGCCGGCCTTCTGCTTCGTGTTCATGAAGGATTGAGCATGGGCTCGGGGGTTCAGCATTATCATCCTAGTTAATTGGGGGTCAAATCCAGAGGATGACCTGAGCCAGCAGGTCTGAGATGCACCTGGGCAACTTAGCGAGAACTCATCTCTACCCTCCATCCCAAATGGGCCTGGCGTATTGGTGCATTCCTGTTGTTCTGGCTCCTTGGAAGGCTGAGGGAGAAGGCTTGCCAGAGCCCTGTGGGCTGAGACTGCAGTTCCAGGAGTGAGCCACCGCCCTCCAGCCTGGGCAATGGAGTGAGACTCTCAATCAAAAAAGGGAAGAAAAGTAGAGCATCCATTTGTGTATGGAGTTGGGATCACTATAAATAGACAGAGATCTTTGGGGAAGGAGGATTCAGCCTTGGCACTAGAGTTCCCGAAAGATGGTGGATCAGCAGACAATTGGGCTTTTGCTATGGGAGGCTGAGGTGGGGGATCGCTGGAGCCCTGGAGTGTGAGACCAGCCCTGGCCATGTAGTGAGAACTTATCACTCCCCAGAATGCAAATGCTGGAATCATGCGTGGTGACACCCGTGCACCAGAATGCGGTGGCCTCCATCCCACGGTGTACCTTTGCATTGCCTTTGTCAACAGCAGGTGTGAGTCCAGGCCAGGCACAGTGGCTCACAGCTGTCACTCTTGTGCCCTGGGAAGCCAAGGAAGGTGGTTGCCTGAGCCCAGGGATCAGAAATCAGGTTGAGTAACGTGGTCTGAACTTGTCTCGGCAAGAAGTCCCCAAAATCGAGTCAGGGGTGGTTGCCCCCAGAGTCCCAGCTGCTCGTGGGTCAAGGTGGGAGAACTGCCTGAGGCTCGTTGGTGGAGGACCTGTGAGCAACAATCGCACCGCCGCACCCCAGCCCCACTGACCGCGATTGCAGTGACAAAGAAGACACCTCCCACGTGCATCACAACAGGCGTCCATGGCTCCCCAGGGAAACGCCCATGTGGGAGGGAGACGATGGAGTAATCAGGAGAGGAAGGGACTTCCCCCCTGCCCAAAGTTGGCAGATTGGGTGACCAGAAACTGGACTCGCCCCGGCGTTGCCAGACCACCTTCATTGCTCTGTGCCAAATGGCCACCCTAGCTTGGGACCATATCATCTGTGAGTTCACATGCATCTTTGCCGTGGGTCATGAGTGTGGAGGGTGGAGGCAGGCCTTCTGGGAGGCGTGGCTGAAGACATGCGACAGCCGTGCTCAGTGGCCCCCTTTGAAACCTCCCACAAATGATAGGTGGGAAAGTGTCTTTTCCTTTCCCATCACTAAGGGTGACTTCTCGTGCTGTTTGGCAGGGGTGGTGTTGGTGTTGGTGGTGGAGATTATTATTATTTGGAGTCAGAATCCCGATTTGTCACCCAGGCTGGAATGCAGGGGCATGCTAACGGCTACTGTGGACTCCAACTGCCGGGCTCAGGCAATCCTCCTGCCTTGGTCCCCTGAGTGTCTGGAACCATAGGCCTGTACCACCATCCCCGGTTTATATTTGGATTTATTTTTGATGGCTGAGTCGAGGT
The DNA here is from genome assembly GCF_000164805.1 of Carlito syrichta. Taxonomy (NCBI): domain Eukaryota; kingdom Metazoa; phylum Chordata; class Mammalia; order Primates; family Tarsiidae; genus Carlito; species Carlito syrichta. The sequence continues at coordinate 585,905 of NW_007252918.1, forward strand.
CTCACACAGTGTCCTGGCTTGGTCTGAAACCTACAGGCTCAGGCCACCAATTAGCATTCACCTTCAAAGGGTCTGGATTCCATGATGAGTCCCAGAGCCCAGCCTGTGGTTGTGGTGGTGGTGTTTGGTATTATTATTCTGAGTCATAGTCCCACTCTGTCACCCAGGCCAGAGCACAAAGGGCCCACTCTTGGCCACCATGGCATCCACTAGCTGGGCTTTGGTGATCTTCCCACCGTGGCCTCCAGAATGGCCAGAACCACAGGCATGTGCCACCACACTGGGCTCATTTTGTTGGTTTCTTGTAGAGAATAGGTCTTGCCAATTGCCCAGGCTTATCTCGAACCTGGGGGCTCAGGCCATCCTCTCACCTCGGATGCCCAAAGTGCCAGCATGACAGGTCTGAGCCCCCATGCCTGGACTTCACACCCTTCTGTGGGCCCCACCACGAGGTATGCTCCCTTCAGACAAACCAAGACCCACAGTGGGAAGTCGGAATTGCCCACCAAGCCTGCCTGAGTGAGTGCCGGGCTCAGGGGTGCATGTCCACCAGGGCACACACAACTCAGCCTGCCTCGTTCCCCGGGATGGACCTGTTTGCTTCTCCCAGGGACCATCTCGGGGAAAGGGAGGGTGTGACTCTCAAACCATCGGGAGTGGTGGGGCTGACCGGGAGACTCACGTCTGTCTCCTCTGCACTCGGGGAGGCTGAGATGGGAAGATGGCTGGAGCTGGGAGCTGAAACTATGCTGGGCACCATAGCAAGCCCCCACCTGGACCCCAAGCAAAACCCAAAATATCTTGGGTAAGGGCAGAACTTGGCAGGAGGATCACCTCAAGCCAGACTTCAAACCAGGCAGAAAGACCAGGATGTCAACCAAATGGAAAGCCTGTTATTGCAGCAGTTTGGGAGTCCAAGTCAGAGAGGAAGGCTCAAATTGGGTGGTTTTAGTGCAGCCAGGGCTACCTAGTGAGGAAACAAAAGAGAGAGAGGGAGAGGAAAAGAAAAAAGAAAGAAACAAATAAAGAAGCAAGCAAGCAAGAAAGAGATTCTAAGTCAACAAAGAAATCCATTTGCATGCAAACTTTCTGTCCTCAGTCCTTCTACCCCCTGCCAACCCCACATAGGAGGATCCACCAACTTGGCACCTTCCAGTCCCAACCACCACCCAATGTCTGCCCCTGCTATGATGCAGGAGTTCCAGAGGCTCCCTGGCCAGGTTTCTGCCAGTTCTCCTCTCCTAGGTGAGATATGTGCCTCAGGTAGGCTGGTCCTCCGGCTTGGCAATGAAGAGCTTATGCCAAGAAAGGCCGAGGATACGTCCCTCACCTGGGGACATTTCTTCCCCCAAGTCCCATTTTTTTCTGGCTCTAAAACCAGTTGCCCTTTGAACACCCCACGGGCTCTTGAGAATCTATGTATGATTCTGATAATTTTGGAAACAGGGTCTAACTCTGTGGTCCAGGCTGGGGCCTGGGGACGTGACCCTCATTCATCACCAGCCTCAACACCATGGGCTCTGGAGGTCCTTTTTGCCTAAGCCTCTGGAGTTTCTGGGGTCACGGGCACCACCACCCTATACCCCCTGTTTGGATGGGTGCTGAGACGGGTTCTCCCTGCGTGACCCAGTCTGGCCTTGAGCTCCTTGGCTACAGCCATCTCCCAATTCAGCCTCCCAGAATGCTGGGATTTCAGGGGTGGGTTGCCGCACCTGGCCTTCTGGTTCATTTTTGATGAAGGATCGAGGCAATGCTTGGGGGCACAACCTCTTTATCCCAGCATTTTGGGGGGCCGAGGCCAGTGGCTGGCCCAAGCCAACGTGTCTGAGACATGCCCAGGCAACTCAGCGAGACCTCATCTATATATTCCATCCAAAATGAACCGGGTGTTGTGGCACACGCCTGTCATTCTGCCTTCTTGGAAGGCTTGTGGGGACAGCTCATCAGAGCCTGGTGGGCCAAGGTTGCACTGGCTGGGAACGACCCTCTGCCCTCCAGCCTGGGCAAGGAATGAGACTCTGACTCAAGAATAAAAAAAGGAAATAAGAGAAGATCCATTTGTGTATCGAGTTGGGTTCATCATGAACAGACAGAGATCATTGAGGAAGGACACCAACAGCCTTGGTTGTATAATTCCCGAAAGATGGACGATTGGCAGACAATCAGGCTGTGACTTTGGGTTGCTGAGGCGGAGATCACTGCAGCCCAGGAGTTTGAGACTAGTCTGTGTCATGTAGTGAGACCCAATCACTCCCCGGAATGAAAAGACTCAAGTCATGCGTGGTGGCACCCATGGTCCCAGCTACACAGGATGTGGTGGCCTCCATCCCGTGGTGTGCCTTAGTGTCACCCTCACTGACAGCACGTGTAAGTCCAGGCTGGGCACCATGGCTCATGGTCGTCACACACGTGCCCTGGGAGGCCGTGGCCGGAGGCTACCTGAGCCCTGGGTTTGGAGACCAGGCTGGATGACATGGTCAGACCTAGTCTTGGTGAGAGGTCCCCAAAATAGATTCAGATGTGGTGGCCTGCGGAGTCCTGGCAGCTCATGAACCAAGGCAGGAGAACCACCTGAGCCCCTCAGTACAAGGCTTCACAAGCCACCTTTGTGCAGCCACACCCCATCCCCGCTGATGGAGACTCTGGTGAAAATAAAGACACCCCATGCATGTCACGATGTGCATCCATGGCTCCCCAGAGAAAATTCTGTGTGGGATGGGGAGGATGGAGTGATTGGGAGAGGAAGGGACTCTCCCCAAACCTGAAGTTGGCAGACTGGGCGACTGAAACCTGGGCTGGCCCTGGTGTTGCCGGACTGCCTTGATCACTCTGTCCCCATGGCTGCCCTAGCTCAGGATCATCTGTTCCATGAGCTCACACACGCTTTTGCTGTGGGGCATGAGTGTGGAGGGTTGAGGCAGGCCTTCTGGGGTGCATGGCTGAAGATGCAGGATGGACGTGGCCAACTTTGAAACCTCCTGCAAATGACAGGAGAGAAAATGCTTTTTCCTCTCACATCCCTGAGGGTGATTCCTCATGCTTGGTGGCAAGGATTGTGGTGGTGATGGTGATGGTGATTACTATTATTTGGAGTTGGAATCCCACTCTGTCCCCCAGGCCAGAGTGCAGGGGCATGCTCACGGCCACCATGGATTCCATCTGATGGACTCAGGCAATCCTCCCACATTGGCTCCCTGAGTATCTGGATCCACAGTCCTGCACCACCATGCCCGGCTAATCCTTTGATTTATTTTTGATGGCCCAGACTAGGTCTCACTCAGTTCCCTGGGCTGGTCTTGAACTCACAGGCTCAGGCAACCACTCGCCTTGGCTGACGAATGACTGGCATGCCAGCCTGAGCCCCTGAGCCCAGGCTGTGGTTGTGGTGGTGGTGGTTGGTATTTTTATTCTGATTCAGGGTCCTGCCCTGTCACCCAGGATGGATCTCAGGGGCCCACTCTCAGCCATTGCAGCCTCCACTTGCTGGGCTCTGACGATTCTCCTGCCTCAGTCTACCGAGTGGCCAGAACGACATGTGTGTGGCACCATGTTCTGCTCATTTTGTTGGTTTCTTGTAGAGAAGAGATCTCAGCAAGGTGCCCAGGATTGTCTCAAACATGGGGGCTCAGGCCATCCTCTCGCCTTGGCCTCCCAAAGCACTGGGGTGACAGACGTGAGCCCCTGCACTGACCTTCACACCACTCTCGGGGCCCTGCCACAAATGTGATTCCTTCAGACAACCTGGAACCCTGGAGATGGCAGCTGGTGTTGCCCACCAAGCCCAACCTGGTGAAGCTCATGGGGTAGGGGCATGTCATCACTGGGGCAGCCATCACTCAGCCTGCCTTGCTCTCCAGGGTGGACGCAGTTGCTCCTCTCAGGGACTGCCTCAGGGAATGGGAGGGCATGACTCTCAAATCTTGGGGATGGTGTTGGGTAAATCACGCCTGTCTCCTCTGCACTCAGGGAGGCCAAGATGGGAAGATAGCTGGGGACTGGGAGCTGGTACCAGGCTGGAACATAGAAAGCCCCCAACTCGCCAGGCTCGGTGGCTTACCCTGTAATTCTGCACCTTGGGAGGCTGAGGTGAGTGGATTGCCTGAGCCCACGGATTTGAGACCCACCTGGGCAACTTGGTGAGACCTAATCTCTACAATAAATTAAAAAACATAGCCAGATGTGGCAATGCACGCCTGTTGTTCCAGCTACTTGGAAGGCTGAGGCAGAAGGATTGCCGGAGCCCAGCAGGTCGAGGCTATGGTGGCCGAGAGCGGAAACTGCACTCCAGTCTGGGCGACAGAGTTAGATTCCAACTCAAAAAAAAATGAAAGCCTCACCTCGACCCCAAGAAAAAGCCAGAAAACCTTGAATGAGGGCAGGCCAAGCAGGAAGATCTCCTCAGGCCCAGAGTTCAAGACCAGGCAGGAAGACCAGGAGGATGTCGACCAAATGGAAAGCCTGTGATTGTAGCAGTTTGGGATCTGAGGCTGAGAAGAAGGCCTGAGTTCCACGGTTTGAGAGCATCCAGGGCTACCTAGTGAGGAAACAAATGAGGGAGAGAGGAAAAGAAAAAAGAAATCCATTCTCCTGCAAACCTTCTGCCCTCTGTCTTTGCCCCTGCCCCCACCACATGTGAGGGTCCCCAACCTTTGCATCTTCCAGCCTCAACCCCCCCCCATGGCTTCCTCCGCTTTGGTGCAGGAGTTCCTGAAGCTCTCTGATCGGGTTAGTGCTGGCTCTTCTTGCCAAGGTGAGAACTGTGCCCCAGTCAGACTGATCCTCCCACTCAGCAGTGAGGACCTTCCAACAAGAAAGGCCAGGGAAACATTCCTCACCTGGGGAAATTTCTTCCACCCCAAACCCATGTTTTCTGGCTCTAAAGCCAGTCACCCTGTGAACACACCATGCACACTTGAGAATATGTGTAAGATTCTGAAGTTTTTGGAGACAGGATCTGGCTCTGTGGCCCAGGAGGGGCCTGGGGACAAGACAGTCTTTCACCGCGAGCCTCAAAATTGCAGACTTCAGCTATCCTCCTGCCTCAACTTCTGGAAAGGCCAGGATGGTGGTCACATTGACACCAGACGCCCTGTTAGGATGGGTGTGGAGATGGTGTCTCCCTGAATTGCTTGGGATGGTCTTGGGCTCCTGGGCTCCAGTCATTCTCCAGCCTCGGCCTCCCAGATCCCTGGGATTCCAAACATGGGCTGACGTGCCAGGCCTTCTAGTTTGTTTTCGAGGAAGGATCAAGCCCGGGCTCTGGAACTCAGCCTCATGATCACAGCACTTTGGGAGGCCAGGCCAGTGGCCAGCATGCCCATGGCCAAGAACGACCCAGGCAACCTGGTGAGACCTCGTCTCTCTACCCTCCATCTGAAATGTGTTGTGTGTGGTGCCATGACCCTGTCATTCCAACTACTTGGAAGGTCGACAAAAGGTCACCAGAGCCTGGCAGGCCAAGGCTGCTGTGACAGGGATCAAGCCACCACCATAAAGCCTGGACAAAGGAGTGAGACTTCAACTCAAAGAAAAAAAAAGAAAAAAGGAAAAAAAAGGAAAATATCCATTTGTGATTGGAGTTGGGATCATTGTGAACAAACAGATCATTTGGGAAAGAGGACCCAGTCTTGGGCCTAGAAATCCTGAAAGATGGTTGACCGCAAACAATCGGGTTGTGGCTTTCGGAGGATGAGGCGGGGGACTGCTGCAGCCCAGAAGTTCGAGAGGAGACTGGACCAAGTATCAAGTCCTCATCACTCCCCAGAATGCAAGCAATGTGCCACACATGGTGGCACACATGTCCTGGCTACACGGGATGTGGTGGCCTACATCCTGGGGCTTGCCTTTGTGTTGCCCCAACCAACAGCACGTATGAGTGCAGGCCTGACATCATGGCTCACGGTCATCAATACTGGGCCCTGGGAGGCCGAGGCAGGAGGCTGCATGTGTCCCTGGGTTCAGAGACCAGCCCGGGCAATGTGACCAGACCTCATCTCAGTGAGAGTACCCCAGAATTGAGTCAGGTGTGGTGGACCCCGAAGTCCAGGTTGCCCAGGGGCTGAGGAGGGAGGACGACCTCAGGTCCACAGGTCATGGCCTCGGAATCCAGGATCATGCTGCTGCGCACCAGCCCCACTGTCAGCAACTCCAGTGACAAAAAAGAAACTTCCAACATGTGTCATGATGGGCATCCAAGGATCCCCAGCGAAAGGTCCACATGGCCGTTCTTATGATGGAGTGATCGTAAGAGGAAGAGTCCCTTCCACCACCTGAAGGAGGCAGACCGGGTGACCGGAACTTGGACTGGTCATGACATTGCTGGACCTCCTTGATTGCTCTATGCCCTACGGCTGGCCTAAATCAGGGCAGTCTGGTCTTTGGGCTCACATGTGTCTTTGCTGTGGGGCATGAGTGTGGAAGGTGGAGTAGGACTTCTGGGACGTGTGACCAAAGGTGTGAGACAGATGTGCCCAGAGGCCAATTTTGAAACCACCCATGAAGACAGGTGAGAAAGTGTCTTTTCTTCTCCCATCCCTGAAGGTGACTCCTTGCCCTGGGTGGCAAAGGTGATGGTGGTGGCGGTGGCGGTGATTATTATTATTTGGAATTGGAATCCTGCTCTATCACCCAGGCCTTAGCGCAGGGGCACAATCATGGACACCGTGGACTACCCCTGCCCTACTCAGGTGATCTTCCCATCTTGGCCCACTGAGTGGCTGGAACCACAGCCCTGCACCACCACTCCCGGCTTACCTGTGGATTTATTTTTGACAGTGGTGATGAGGTGCTGCCCCGTGTTTTGGGCTGGTGTCAAATCCGCAGGTCAGGCCGTCCACTCACCTGTGCCTCCGAAGGACCGGGATGCATGGCTGAGTCCCTCAGACCGGCCTGTGGTTGTGATGGTGGTTGGTATTATTCTGAGTCAGAGTCCCACTCCGTCACCCAGGCCAGAGTGCAGAGGCCCACTTTCAGTCACCATGGCCTCCACTGACTGGGCTCCGGTGATCCACCCACAGTGGCCTCCTGAGTGGCTGAAATGGAAGGCCTGCACCACTACGCTTGGCTCATTTTGTTGACTTCTTGTAGAGATGTGCTCTGGGCAAGGTGCCCGGGCTGTCATGCACCCAGGGGCTCAGGCCATCCTTAGCCTCCAGAGCACCAGGATGAGAGACATCAGTCCTCGTGGCCAGACTCCACACTCCTCTAAGGGTCCCATAGAGAAATCCACTCCCTTCTGACGACCTGCAACCCTGGAGAGGGTGGCTGGCGTAAACTTCTTGGACCTCTGTGGTCAGAGCACCTGGCCATGGATGTGTCTCCATCCCACCCCTATTCCAGCCTTGTTCCTCAGGGTGGACCCAATCGCTTCTCCCAGGAGCCGCCTCAGGGAAAGGGAAGGCATGACTCTCAAACCTCCAAGGGTGCAGGGAAGGCCAGGCGACTCATGCATGTCTTCTTGGCATTTGGGTAGGCTGAGATGGGAAGATGGCCAGAGCCCAGGAGCTCCAGACCAGGATGGACACCATAGCAAGACCCCACCTCGACCCCAAGCAAAACCCAGAAAACCTTGGGTGAGGGCAGACCTCGGCAAGAGTATTGCCTCTGGCTCAGAGTTCAAGACCAGGTAGGAGACCAGGAAATTGATGAAATGGAAAGCCTGTGACTGCAGGAGTTTGGGAGAGCATGCTGAGAGGATGACCCGAGTTGGCTGGTTTGAGACCAGCGTGGACAACCTAGTGAGGAAAGAAAAGAAAGAAAGAAAGAAAGAAAGAAAGAAAGAAAGAAAGAAAGAAAGAAAGAAAGGAAGGAAGGAAGGAAGGAAGGAAGGAAGGAAGGAAGGGTGTAAGGAAGGTAGAAAGAAAGAAACGAAAGAGAGAATGAAATAAATCCATTCTCCTGCAAAACTTCTGCCCTCAGTCCTTCCCGCCCTGCCTCTGCATATGTTAAGGTCCCACAAGCTCGGCACCTTTCAGCCACAAACTCCCCCATGGCTGCTCCCACTCTGGTGCAGGAGTTTCTGAGGTTCCCTGGCCAGGTTGCTGTCGGCTCTCCTCTCCGAGATGTGATATGTGCCTCAGGCAGACCGACCTTCCAACTTGGCAATGAGTACCTTCCACCAAGAAAGGCAAGGGACACATCCCTCACCCAGGGACATTTCTTCCCCCATCCCATTTTTCCTGGATCTAAAGACAGTCACCCTGTGAACACACCACGCACAGTTGAAAATCTGTTTACAATTCTGATGTTTTTGGAGACATGGTATGACTCTGTGCCCCAGACTGGGGCCCAGGGACATGACTTACATTCACCACCAGCCTCGAAATCACAAGCTCTGATAATCCTCCCGTCTTAGCCTCTGGAGTGGCCAGGAAGATGGGCACCTCGACTCCAGATCCCCTATTTTTATGGGTGTGGAAACGGGGACTCCCTGAATGACCTGGATAGCCTTGGGCTCCTAGACTCCTGCCATTCTCCATCCTCGGCCTCACAGAGCGCTGGGATTTCAAATGTGGGCTGACGCACCAGGCCTTCTAGTTAGTTTTCAAGGAAGGATCAAGCCTGGGCTCTGGAGCTCAGCTTCACCATCCCAGTGCTTTGGGAGGCCGAGGCCAGCGTCTGGCTCAAGCCTGTGGGACAAGACCTGCCCGGGCTCCTCAGCAAGACACGTCTTTTCCCTCCATCCCAAATGTGCTGGGCATGGTGGTGTGTGCCTGTTGTTCCAGGTCATTGGAAGGGTGGGGAAAGGCTCTCGGGAGCCCAACGGGCTAAGGCTGTGGTGGCTGGAGCCAAGCCACCACCCTGCAACCTGGGCAAGGGAGTGAGACTCCGAATCAAAAAAAAAAAGAAAAAAGAAAAAAAGACGATCATCCATTTGTGAATGGAGTTGGGATCATCATGATCAGACAGAGAACATTTTTGAAGAAGGCCCCAGCCTAGGGCCTAAACTTCCTGAAAGATGGTGTGTCAGCAGACAATTGGACTGTGGCTTTGGGAGGCTAAGGTGGAGGACCGTTGAAGCTCAGGAGTTCGAGATCAGCCTGTGACACATAATGAGATCTCGTTGCTCCTCAGAATGCAAACACTGGAGTTGCACGTGGTGGCACCCGTGGTCCCGGTTACATGGGATTCAGTGGCCTCCATCCCAGTGTGTTCTTTGTACTGCCCCCACTGACAGACCATGCGATTCTAGGCTGGGCACTGTAGTTCACGGCCATCAGCCCCATGCCCTGGGAAACCGAGGCAGGAGGCTGCCTGAGCCCAGGGTTCGGAGACAAGCCTGGGCAAAATTGACAGACCTCGTCTTGGCGAGAAGTCCCAAAATCAGGTCTGTCGTGGTGGCTCCTGGAGTCCTGGCTGTTAGGGGGCTGAAGCAGGAAGACCTCCTCAGCCCCACAGTTCAGGGCCCTGGGAGCCATGATTGGGCAACTGCTCCCTACCAGGCCAATGGAGACCCAGCGACTAAAATGACACCTCCCACGTGCATCACGACTGGCATCCACGGCCCCCCAAGCAAAAGATCCACATGGGCAGGGGATAATGGAGTGTTCAGGAGATGAAGGGCCTCTCTGCCCACGGGTATTTGGCAGACCAGGTGACCAGAACCTGGGCTAGTTGCATCATTGCCAGACTGCTTTGATTGCTCTGTGTCCAATGGCTGCCCTAACTTGGGGCTATCTGTTCCATGAGTTCACACGTATCTTGGCATGGGGCATGATTGTGGAGTGTGGAGGGGGGCCTTCTGGGATGCATGGCCGAAGGCACGGGATGGACTTAACCAGTGGCCACCTTTGAAACCTCTCACAAATGACAGGGGGGAGTGGCTTTTCCTCTCTCATCCCTGAGGGTGACTCCTCTCGCTGGGTGGCAAGGGTAGTGGTGGTATCGGTGGTGGTGATTATTGTTATTTGGAGTTGGAATCACACTCTGTCACCCAGGCCTTAGCATAGAGACATGCTCATGGCCACCACAGACTTCACCTGCTGGGCTCAGGCAATCATCCCATAACATCCCCCTGAGTAACTGGAACCAAAAGCCTGCGACATCACAACCAGCTAATCTTTGGTTTTACTTTTGATGGCCGAGACGAAGTCTCACTCAATCTCCTGAGCTGGCCTATAATCCTTATGTTCAGGTCGTTCACACATCTTGGCCTCTGAAGGGCCAGGATGCAAAGCTGAGCCCCTGAGCCTGGCCTGTGGTTGTGGTGGTGGTGGTCGGTATCATCTTGCTGAGTCAGTGCCATGCTTTGTCAGCCCTGAGCGCAGTGGCCCACTCTAGGCCACTACAGCATACACCGGCTGGGCTCCGACGATCCTCCCACTGCAGCCTCCTGAGTGTGTGGAACAACAGGTGTGTGCCACCATGCTCGGTTCATTTTTTTGGCTTCCTGTAGAGATGAGCTCTCGCCAAGCTGCCTGGGATGGTCTCAAATACAAGGACTCAGGCCATCCTCTCACCTCGGCCTCCCAAAGCGCTGGGTTGACAGGCATGAGCCCATGTGACCAGGCTGCCTACACCCTTCTTGGGGCCCTACAGACAGACCTGCTCTCTTCAGATGACCCGGGACCCAGGGGAAGGCTGTTGGAGCCCCCCACCAAGCCCACCATGCCTCAATCCCCAGGATAGACCTGCACACTCGTCCCAGGGGTGGCCTCAGGGAAAGGGAGTGTGTGACTCTCAAACCATTGGGGAGGGCCAGGCAGGCAACTTACGCCTGTCTCCTCTGCACTTTGGGGAGGTCAAGATGTGAAGATGGCCAAAGCCCAGGAGCTGAGACTGGGCTGGAGACCATAGCAAGCTACAACCTCGAACCCAACAAAATTCAGAAAACCTTGGATGAGGGCAAGCCTCAGTGGGAGGATCACCTCCGGCCCAGAGTTCAGAACCAGGCAGGAAGAACAGGATGTCGACCAAATGGAAGGCCTGTGATTGCAGCAGTTTTGGAGGCCAAGGCCGAAAGGATGGCCTGATTTTGGCAGTTTGAGAGTGGCCTGGGCAACCTAGTGAAGAAAGAAAAGAAAGAAAAAGAAAGAAAGAAAGAAAGAAAGAAAGAAAGAAAGAAAGAAAGAAAGAAAGAAAGAAAGAAAGAAAAGAAAGGAAAAAGAAAGCAAGCAAGCAAGAAATCCGTTCTCCTGCAAATCTTCTGCCCTCAGTCTTTCCGCCCCTGACCCCCACATGTGAGGGTCCCCCAAACTTGGCACCTTCCAGACCCAACCTCTGGTACTCAACCTCGTCATCCCAGCACTTTGGGAGACAGAGGCCAGCGGCCGACCCAAGCCCCCGGACTGAGACCCACCTGGGAACCTCAGTGAGAATCGTCTCTACCCTTCATCTCCAATGACGGGGTGTGGTGGTATGTGCCTGTCATTCCAGCTCCTTGGGAGCCCGGCCAACTAAGGCTGTGATGGCCAGGAGTGACCCAGTGCCCTCCAACCTTGGAGACGAAGTAGGATTCCAACTCAAAGAAAAAATGAAAAAAGGGCCGGGCTCGGTGGCTCAGCCTGTAATCCCGTGCCTTTGGGAGGCTGAGGTGAGTGGATTGCCTGAGCCCGCAGGTTCGAGACCCGCCTGGGCAGCGAGACCTCATCTCTACAATAAATCAAAAAATCAGCTGGCAGTGGTAGCGCATGCCTGTAATTCCGGCTACTCAGAAGGCTGAGGCGGAAGGATAGCCGGAGCCCAGTAGGTCGAGGCTGCGGTGGCCAGGAGCGGCCACTGCACTCCAGTCTGGGCGACAGAGTGAGACTCCAACTCAAAAAAAAAAAAAAATGGAAAAAGGAAAAAAAGGAAGAGCATCCATTGCATATGGAGTTGGGATCATCATTAACAGACATAGATCATTTGGGAAGGAGGCCCCAGCCTTGGGTCTAGAGTTCCTGAAAGACAGTTAGCCAGCAGACAATTGTGCTTCACTTTGGGAGGCTGAGGTAGGGGACCGCTGGAGCCCGGGAGTTAGAGACCAGCTTGGGCCACGGAGCAAGACCTCGTCACTCCCCAGAACCTAGGTTGCTATTTGCGTCTCCCCTGTCGACAGAACTTGTGAGCCCAGGCTGGGCACCCTGGCTCATGGCCATCGGCTCCATGCCCTGGGAACCCGAGGTTGAAGGCTACCTGGGACAAGGGGTTGGAGACCAGCCTGGTGATGATGAAAGTTCTCGTCTCAGCAAGAGGTTCCCAAAATCGAGTCAGGTGTGGTGGTCCTTGAGTCCCGGTTGCTCGGAGACTGAGGCAGAAGGACTACCTTAGCCCTGCTGGTCAATGCCCTGGGATCCATGATCATGCTGCCATGCCCCAGCCAGGCCGATGGAGACCTCAGTGATAAAAAATATGGCTACCACGTGCATCACAACAGGCATCCATAGTTCCCCAGTCATACATCCACATAGATGGCGGACGATGGAGTGATTGTGAGAGGAAGTGGCCCTCCCCCCTCCCGAAAGTGGCAGACCAGGTGACTGAAACCTGAGTTGGCCGGGGTCTTGTTGATCTGCTTTGATCATTCTGTGCTGAACGGACGCCCTAAATCAGGGTCGCCTATTCCATAATCTCACACATGTATATGCCGTGGGGCACGAGTGTGGAGGGTCGAGGTAGGCCTTCTGTGATGCGTGGACAAGGCACAGGATGGACATACCCGGTGGCCACCATTGGATCTTCTCACAAACTACAGGGGGAAAGTACATTTCCTCTCCCATACCTGCAGGTGACTCCTTGTGCTGGGTGGCAGGTGTGGTCGTGTTGGCAGTGGTGGTGATTATTACTATTTTGAGTCAAAATCCCTCTTTGTCACCCAGGCCTGAGCACAGAGGCATGCTCACAGCCACCACAGACTCCACCAGCTGGACTCAGGCAATCCTCCCACCCAGTGTCCCAGTCGAGTCTCAAACATGCAGGCTCAGGCCATCCACCCACCTCGACCTCTGAATGGATGGGATGCCAGGCTATGCCACTGAGCCTGGCCTGTGGTTGTGGTGGTGGTGGTGGGTATTATGATTCTGATTTGGAATCATGCTCTGTCACCCACGCTGGAGTGCGAGGCTTGCTCTCAGTCACTGTGGCCTCCACCGACTGGACTCTGGTGCTCCTCCTGCTGCAGTAGCCTGAATGGCCAGAATGACAGGTGTGTGCCACCATGCTCAGTTCATTTATTTGGCTTTTTGCAGAGACAAGGTCTCACCAAGGTGCCCAGGCGTATCTCGAACCTGGCGGCCTAGGCTATCCTCTTGCCACAGCCTCCGAAAGCACTGGGGTGACAAGCGTGAGATCCCATGTCAGGCCACCACACCCCTCTCAGAGCGCCACCATGAGGCCCGTTCCCTTCCGATGACCTGGGAACCCAGAGAGGGTGACCGGAGTTGTCCCCCAAGCAATCCCGGGGGAGTGTTTGGCACAGGGGTGTGACTCTGCTTGGGTGCCCACACCTCCGCCAGCTTTGTTTCCCAGGTTGGACCCACTCGCTCTTCACTGGGACTGCCTTGGGGAAAGTGAGGGTATGTCTCTCAAATCTTTGGGGATGGCTGGGTGACTCACGATTTTCTCTTTGGCACTCGGGGAGTCTGGGAGTGGAAGAAGGCTGGAGCCTGGGAGCTCGAGATTAGTCTAGACACCATAGCAAGCCCTGAATTTGAAACCCAAGCAAAATCCAGATAACCTTGGATGAGGGCAGGCCTCGGCGGGAGGATCAGCTCTGGCCCAGTGTTCAGTCCAGGCAGGAAGATCAGGATATCGACTAAATGGAAAACCTGTGATTGCTGCAGTTTGGGAGGCCCAGGCTGAGACAATGGCCCAAGTTGGGTAGTTTGAGAGCAGCCTGGGCAACGTAGTGATGAAAGAAAAGAAAGGAAGGAAGAAAGAAAGAAAGAAAGAAAGAAAGGAAGGAAGGAAAGAAAGAAAGAAAGAAAGGAAGGAAGGAAGGAAAGAAGGAAAGAAGGAAGGAAGAAAGAAAAGAGAGAGAGAGTGAGAGAGAGAAAGAAAGAAAGAAAGAAAGAAAGAAAGAAAGAAAGAAAGAAAGAAAGAAAGAAAGAAAGAAAGAAAGACATCCATTCTCCTGCAAACTTCCTTCCCCCAGTCTTTCCCACTGGCCCCTCACATATGAGGGTTCCCCAAACTCAGCACCCTCCAGCCCCAACCACCCCCAACTGCTGCCCCCCTCTTGTGCAGAAATTCCTGAGGCACTCTGGCCGGGTTCCTCTGGCTCTCCCAAACCCATTTTTCTTAGTTCTAAAGCCAGTTGCCCTGTGAACACACCACGTGCAGTTGAGAATCTGTGTAGGATTCTGATGTTTTTGGAGACAGGGTCATTCTCTGTGGCCCTGACTGGGGCCTGGGGACATGACTGTCATTTTCTACCACCTTGAAATCACAGGCTCCAGCAATCCTCCCACCTCAGCCTCTGGTGTGGCTGAGATGATGTGCACCTCGATCCATGACCTCTTGTTTGGATTTGTGCAGAGACAGGATCTCCCTGCATGGCCCAGGTTGGCCCAGGCTGGCCTTGGACTCCTGGACTCCAGCCATCCTCCCACTTAATCATCCCAGAGTGCTGTGATTCCAGGTGTGGACAGCCACGTCAGGACTTCTGGTTCATTTCTGATGAAGGATCAAGGCCAGGTTTGGGGGCTCAGCCTTATCATCCCATCATTTTGGGTGTTCGAGGCCTGTGGCTGACCCAAACCCACTGGCCAAGATCCACCCTGGCACCTGGGTGAGACCTCTTCTTTATCTTCCATCAGTAATGAGCCAGGCGTGGTGTCATGAGTCTGTCATTCTGGTTCCTTGGAAGGCCGAGGAAAGGCTAGCCAGAGTCCAGTGGCCTGAGGCTGCGGTTGCAGTGAGAGAGCCACCACCCTCCACCCTGAGTGAAGGTGTGAGACTCCAACTCAAAGAAAAAAAGAATAAAGAAAAAAGTAAGAGAATTCATTTGTGTATGAAGTTGGGATCATCATGAACAGACAGAGATCATTTGGGAAGGAGGGCCCAGCCTTGGGCCTAGAGTTCCAGAAAGATGGTGCATCAGCAGACAATCAGGCTGTGGCTTTGGGAGGCTGAGGTGGGGGAACACTGGATCCTGGGAGTTTGAGACTAGCCTGGGTCACGTAGTGAGACCTAGTCACTCCCCAGAACGCAAACACTGGAGTCACACATTGTGGTGCCCATGGTCCCAGCTACATGGGGTGCAGTAGCCCCCATTCCGAGGCATGCGTTTGCATCGCCCCCACTGACAACACCTGTGAGTCTGGGATGGGCACCGTGGCCCATGGCAGTCAGACCAGCGTGCTATGATGCTGAGGCCAGAGGCTGCCTGAGTCCCCGAGTCGGAGACCAGCCCAGGCATTGTGGCCAGAACTCGTCTCAGTGAGAGGTTCCCCAAATTGAGTCAGGTGTGGTGGACCCCAGAGTATTGGCTGCTCAGGGACAAGGTGGGAGGACCACCTGGGCCCCGCAGTTCAAGGCACTGGGAGCCATGATCATGCCACTGGACCCCAGCCCCACCGATGGATACTATGGTGACAAAAAAGGTGCTTCTCACATGCATCACAACAGGCATTCAGAGCTCCCCAGGGAAACGTCCCAGTGGGTGTATGATGATGGGTTGATTGGGAGAGGAATGCACCCTCCTCCCATCCTAACACGGTGCCATCTGTTCTGTGAGCTCAAACACATCTTTGCCGTGTGGCATGAGTGTGGAGGATGGAGTCTGGCCTTCTGGGGTGTGTGACCAAGCACGGGACAGATGTGCTCAGTGACCACTTTTGAAACCTCGTGCAAATGACAGGCCGGAATGTGCCTTTTCCTCTCCCATCCCTGAGGGTGATTGCTTGTGCTGGATGTCAGGGGTGGTGGTAGGGGTGGTGGCAGTGATTATTATTTGGTGTCCAAATCTCACTCTGTCACCAAGGCTGGAGAGCAGGGCCATGCTCACAGCCACCGCAGAGTTCATATGATGGGCTCAGGCAATCCTCTCACATTGGCCCCACAAGTGACTGGAGCCACCATCTTGCTCCACCATGCCTGGTTAATCTTTGGATTTATTTTTGAGGCTGAGACGAGGTCTTACCCTGTGTTCCGGGCTGCTATTGAACCTGCAGTCTCAGGCTGTCCACTCACCTAGGCCTCCAAAGGGCTGGAATGCCAGGTTGAGTCTCTGAGTCCAGTCTGTGGTTGTGGTGGTGATGGTGGTTGCTATTATTATTCTGTGTCAGAGACCTGCTCTGTCACCCAGTCTGGAGCACAGATGCCCACTCTCAGTCATTGTGGCCTCAACCTGCTGGGCTCTGGTGATTATCCTGCCACTGGCTCCCAAGTGGATGGAAAGTCAGATGTGAACCACCACGCTGATCCCATTGTTTTGGCTTCATGGAGAGGTGTTCTCGCCAAGGTGCCCATGACGGACTCCAAGCCAGCGGCTCAGGCCATCCTCTCACCTCAGCCACCCAGAGCAAAGGGATGACAGGCATGAGTTCCCACACCTGGCTTCCACACCCCTCTCCAGGACCCACCGTGAGGCCTGCTCCTTTCTGATGAACTGGGACCCTGGAGAGTGTGGCCAGAGTTACCCACCAAGCCCTCACCAGGGGGAGCGTGCGGCACAGGGTCGTGTCTCTGCCAGAGTGTCCACACCTCTGTCTGCCTCGTTCCCAAGTGTTGACCCAAACTCTCCTACCAGGGGCCACCTTCTTAAAAGGGAGAGTGTGATTCTCAAATCATCTGGGGGGTGAGGATGGCCAGGCGACTCACACCCATCTCCTCGGCACTTGGGGAGGCCTAGATGGGAAGATGCCCAGAGCCCAGGAGCTCGAGACCAGGCTGGACACCATAGAAAGCCCCCACATCAACCCCAAGAAAATCTCAGAAAACCTTGGATGAGGGCAGGCCTTGGCAGGAGGATAGCCTCCAGCCCAGAGTTCAAGACCAGGCAGGAAGACCCAGATGTTGACCAAATGGAAAGCCTGTGATCACAGCAGTTGTGGAGGTCCAGGCTGAGAGGTTGGCCTGAGTTGGGAGTTTTGAGAGCAGCCTGAGAAAACTAGTGAGGAAAGAAAAGAAGAAAAGAAAGAAAGAAAGAAATCCATTCTCCAGCAAAACTCCTGCCCTCAGTCCTTCCCCCCATGCCACCCACCATGTGAGGGTCCCCCAAGCTCGGCACTCTCCAGTCTAACTTCTCCAAAATAGTTGCCCGTGCTTTGGTGTGGGTGTTCCTGAGGTTACCTGGCAGGGTTTCTGCTGACTCTCCTCTCTGAGTTGAGAAGTGTGCCCCAGGCAGGCCAACACTCCTACTCGGCAATGAGGAACTTCCACCAAGAAAGGCCAGGTACACATTCCTCAGCTAGGGACATTGCTTCCCCCAAAATCACATTTTTCCTAGTTCAAAAGCCAGTCACACTCTGAACACACCACACGCAGTTGAGAATATGTGTACAATTCTGATGTTTTTGGAGACAGGGTCTGGCTCTATAGCCTTGACTGGGTCCTTGGGACACGACCATCATTCCCCACCAGCCTTTAAATTGCTGACTGCAGCAATCCTCCCACCTCAGTCTCCAAAGTTGCCTCGCCGATGGCCCTAGATCACCTGGTTGATTGAATGAGGAGAAGGTGTCTCCCTGTGTCTCCTGGGCTGGCCTTCGTCTCCTGGGCTCCAGCCATTCTCCAGCCTCAGCCTCCAAGATTGCTGGGATTCCAGGCGTGGGACACTGCCCCAGGCCTTCTGGTTCATTTTCAACGAAGCATCGAGGCTGGGCTCAGGGGTTCAACCTTGTCATCCCAGCAATTTTGGAGTCAGAGGACAGTGACTGGTCCGAGCCTCTGGGTCGAGACCCCTCCAGTCAATTTGGTGAAACCTCGTCACTACCCTCCATCCAAATAAGCTGGGTGTGGTGGCATGCCCCTCTCGTTCTGGCTTCTCAGAAAGTCAGGAAAAGCTTGCTGGAGCCCAGCAGTCTGAGGCTGCATTGGCTGGAAGTGAGCCATCTCCCTCCAGCCTGGGTGATGAATGAGACCTCGACTCAAAGAAAAAAAGGAAAAAGGATAAAAAAGAAGAGCATCCATTTGTGTATGGAATGGGGATCATCATGAACAGAGATCAATTGGGAAGGAGGCTCCAGCCTTGGGCCTAGAGTTCCCAAAAGACGATGGATCAGCAGACAATTGGACTGTGGCTTTGGAAGGTCGAGGAACTGCAGGCTGGAAGCTTGAGACCAGCCTGGGCCAAATAGTGAGACCTCATCACTGCCTGGAATGAAAAAACTGGAGTTGCACATGGTAGTGCCCATGGACCCAGCTACACGGGATATGGTGATCTCCATCCTGAGGTATTCCATTGCATCGCCCCATGGACAGAACATGAGAGACCATGCCGGACACCATGGCCCACAGCCGTTAGCCCCTTGCCCTGAGACTCCGAGGGAGGAGGCTGCCTGAACCCAGGGGTCAGAGACCAGCCCAAGCATCGTGGTCAGAATTTGTCTCGGTGATAGGTACTCAAAATTGAGTCAGGCTTGGTGATTCCTGGAGTCTTGTCTGCTTGGCAGCCAAGGCGGGATGACCGCCTGAGTTTCAAAGGTCAAGACCCTGGAAACCACAATTGTGTCGCAATGCCCTGACTGGCCGAGAGAGAATCCAGCCACAAAAGACACCTACCACATGTGTCATGTTGGGTGATTATGTCTCCCTAGGCAAAGGTAGGTGTGGGCAGGGGACCATGGAGTGATCGGGAGAGGAATGGTCCCTCCCCACCCCAACTAAAGGTGTCAGACGAGGTGACTGGAACCTGGGCTTACTGCGGCATTCCTGAACTGCCTTGATTGCTCTGTGGCCAACAGCCACCCTTGTTCGGGGCCATCAGTTCCAAGAGCTCACAAGTGTCTTTTCTGTGGGACATGAGTGTGGGGGGTGGAGGCAGACCTTATAGGGCACGTTGCTTAAGGTGTGGGTGGACAAGCCCGGTGGCCATCTTTGAAACCTCCTGCAACCGACAGGCCAGAAAATGCCTTTTCCTCTCCCATCACTGAGGATGACTCCTCGTGTGCAGTGGCAGGGGTGGTGGTAGTGGTGGTGGTGGTGGTGGTGGTGGTGGTGGTGGTGGTGATCATCATTGTTTGGAGTCGGAATCCCTCTCTGTCGTCCAAGCTGGACCAGGGCAGACTCCACCTGCCAGGATCATGGAATCCTCCTGCCTTGGCCCCAAGAAGTGACTGAAATCACAGGCCTGCAACACCACACCCAGCTAATCTTGGTATTTATTTTTGATGGCCAATATGAAGTCTCACCTTATTTCCTGGTTTTGAACTCACAGACTCAGGTTGTCCACTCGCCTGGGATTCAGAAGGGCCAGGATGCAGGTCTGAGCCCCTGAGGTCGAATTGTAGTTGTGCTGGTGGTGGTGAATGGTATTTGTATTCTGAATCAGAGTCCCACTCTGACACCCAGAATGAAGCTCATGGGCATGCTCTCGGTCACCAGGGCCTTCACTGACTGGGCTCCAACGATCCCCCCGCCACAGCCTCCTGAGTGGCCAGAACGACAGTCATGTACCACCAGGCTCAGCTCATTTTTTGGGGGTTCTTTTACAGATGAGGCTTCACTAAGGTGCCCAGGATGGACTCAAACTCGAGAGCCCAGGCTGTCCTTTCCCCTTGGCCTCCCAGAGTGCCGGGATGACAGGTGTGAGCCCCCAGAAAGAGCCTCCACAACCCTCTTGGAGCCCTATGGCAAAGCCAGCTCCATTCTGACAACCTGGAACCCAGGAGAGGGTGGCTGTGACTCCCACCAAGCCATCCCCGGGAGGAACACATTGACCAGGGCCGTGTCTCTGCCAGGGTTCCCATCCCTCTGTCAGCCACATTCCCCAGGGTGTACCCACTCGCCCCTCCAAAGGTCTGCATCAGAGAAAGGGAGGGTGTGACTCTCAAATTTTTGGTGGGGCAGTGATGGCTGGGTGACTCACGCCTGTCTCCTCAGTATTTGAGGTGGCTGAGACAGGAAGATGACTGAAGCCCGAGAGCTCAAGACAAGGCTGGCCACATAGAAAGTCCACACCTTGAGCCCAAAATGAAACCCAAAAAACCTTGGGTGAGGGCAGGCCTTGGCAAGAGGATTGCCCCTGTCCCAGATATCAAGACCAGGGAGATAGACCAGGATGTTGACCAAATGGAAAGCCTGTGATCACAGAAGTTTGGGAGGTCCAGGCCATTAGGATGGCCTGAGTTGGGTGCATTGAAAGCAGCCTAAGCAACCTAGTGAGGAAAAAAGGAAAGAAAGAAAGAACAAAAGAAAGAAATTTATTTTTCTTCAAACATTCTGCCCTCAGTCCTTCCCCCGCCCCCCCATATGAGCATCCCCAAGCTTGGCACCTTCCATCCCTTGCCCCGACTTTGGTGTGGGAATTCCCTAGGTTCCCTGGCCTTGGTCCTGCCAGCTTTCCTCTACGAGGTAAGAAATGTGCCCCAGGCAGGCCAAACATCCAACTTGGCAGCGAGGACCTGCCCCAAAAGGACAGGAACACGTCCCTCACCCTGGGATATTTCGTCCACCCAATCACATTTTTCCTGGATCTAAAGAAAGTTGCCCTGTGAATACACCACGTGTAGTTGAGAATTATCACGCTGTGTATGATTCTGATGTTTTTGGAGACAGGTCCGGCTCTGTGGCCCAGGCCAGGGCCTGGAGACACGAATGACATTCTCAGCCAGTTTCAAAATCGTGAGCTCGGCAATCCACCTGCCTCAGCCTCCTGGTGGCCAGGACGATGGGCATCTCGACTCCAAATCCCTAAATTTGATGGGTGTTGAGAAGGGGTCTCCCTGTGTAGCCTGGGCTGTCCTTGGACTCCTGGACTCCAGCCATCCTCCCACTTTGGCCTCTCAGAGCTCTGGAATTCCAGGCATCGGTCGCCGCATCAGGCCTTCTGGTTCATTTTTTATGAAGGATTGAGGCCGGGCTCGGAGGCTCACCCTGTCATTTCAGCACTTTGGGAGGCCAAGGCCAGTGGACGGCCTGAGTCCAGCCTCAAGTAACTCTGTGAGACCTCGTCTCTACTCTCCATTCCAAATGAGCTGGGCATGCTGGCACGCGCCTGTCATTCCGGCTCTTTGGAAGGCCGGGGAAAGTCTCACGGGAGCCTGGTGGGCTGAGGGAATGGTGGCCGCTAGCGAGCCACCACCCTAAAGCCTGGACGATGGAGTGAGACTCTGACTCAAAGAAAAAAAAGGGGAAAAGGGAAAAAATAAGAGCATTCATTTGTGTATGAAGTTTGAATCATCATGAACAGGCATAAATCATTTGAAATGATACCCCAACCTTGGGTCTAGAGTTCCGAAAAGACAGTGGGTCGGCAGATAATTGGGCTCTGGCTTTGGGAGGCTGAGGCAGGGGACAACTGGAGAGCAGGAGTTTGAGACCAACCTGGGTCATGTAGTGAGACTTCATCGCTCCCCATAATGCAAACACTTGAGTTGCACGTGGTGGTGCCTGTGGTCCTGGATACATGGGTAGCAGTGGCCTCTGTCCTGGGGCATTCCTTTGCATTGCCCTGCCAACAGAAGGTGCAAGTCTAGGCTGACCACCGTGTCTTATGGCTGTCAACCTGGTGCCCTCGGAGGCAAAGGTGGGAGGCTGCCTGTGACCATGGGTCGGAGACCAGCCTGGATGTCATGGCCAGATAATGTCTCAGTGAGAGTTCCCCAAAATCGAGTCAGGTGTGGTGGCCCCTGGAGTCCTGGCTGCTCAGGGCCTGAGGTGGGAGGACCACCTGAACCCCACAGTCAAGGTCCTGGGAGCCATGATTGTGCCCCTCTGCCCCGACCGCCCAATGGAGACTCTGGTGACAAAAATGATGCTTCTCACGTGCATCAAGATGGGCGTCCACAGCTCCCCAGGGAAAGGTCTGCATGGACGTAGATGACTGTGTGATCTGGAGAGGAAGGGGTCTTCCCTCACCCCAATGCACTAGACCAGGTAACCGAAACTTTGACTGGCCACAGCATTGCAGTACTGTCTTGATCACTGTGTGCCCAGTGGCTGCCCTAACTCGGGGCTGTCTGCTCTGTGAGCTAACATGTGTTTTTTCCATGGGGCATGAGTGTGGAGGGTGGAGCCAGGCCTTCTGGGGTATGTGGCCAAAGGCACAGGACAGACCTGCCCAGTGGCCCCCTTTGAAACCTACCCTGAACGACAGGCCAGAAAGTGCCTTTTCCTCTCCCATCCTTGAGGGTGAATCCTCACACTGGGTGGCAGGGTTGGTGGTGGTGGTGATGGTGCTGATTATTATTATTTGGAGTCGGAATCCCACTCTGTCACCCAGGCTGCAGTGCACGGGCATACTCACGGCCACAGTGTCATCCATCTGCCTGGCCTAGTTGATCCTCCCACCATGGCCCACTGAGTGGCTGGAACCAAAGGCCTGTGCCACCACACCCAGCTAATCTTTTGATTTTTTTCATGACCGAGGTGAGGTCTTGCCCCATGTCCTGGGTTGGTGTTGAACCCACAGGTCTAGGCCGTCCATTCACCTGGGCCTCCAAAAAGACGGGATGTCAGGTTGAGCCCTTGAGCCCAGCCTGTGGTTGTGATGGTGGCGGTGGTTGGCATTATTATTAGAAGTCAGAGTCCCGCTCTGTCACCCAGGCCAGAGCACATGGGACTGCTCACAGCCACTGAGGACTCCACAGTCTGGGATTCCATGATCCTCCAACCACTGCCTCCAATTTGGAAGATATGACAGACATGTGACACAATGCTCAGCTCATTTTTTTGGCTGCTTGTAGAGACGAGTTCTTGCCAAGGTGCCCGGGCTGGTCACGAACCCAGGGCCTCCGTCCATCCTCTCACTTTGGTCTCCTAGAGTGCCAGGATGACAGGCATGTGACCCCACAACCAGCCTCCACACCCCTCTTGGTACCCCACCATGAGGCCCATTCCCTTCTGAGGACCCGGGATGCTGGAGAGGGTGGCCAGAGTCACCCGAGTCCTACCTGGGGAGAGCACATGGGCAGGTGTGTGTCTCTGCCACGGTATCCACAACTCTGCCTGTCTTCTTCACCAGGGTGGACCCACACTCTCCTCCCAGGGTCTGCCATGGGGAAAGGGAGGGCAGGACTCTCAAACCTTCATGGGGGCAGGGAAGGCCAGGTGAGTCACGCCTGTCTCCTGGCACTCAGGAAAGCTGAGACTGGAAGATGGCCAGAGCCCAGGAGCTCGAGACCAGGCTGGACACCATAGCAAGCCCCACCTTGACCCAAAGCAAATCCAAAAGCCTTGGGTGAGGGCAGGCCTTGGTGAGGGAATCACCTCTGGCCCAGAATTCAAGACCAGGCAGGAAGACCAGGATGTCAGCCAAATGGAAAGCCTGTGATTGCAGCTGTTTGTTAGGCCCAGGTCGAGAGAATGGCCTGAGTTTGGCGGGTTGAGAGCATCCCAGGCAACCTAGTGGGGAAAGAAAAGAAAGAAGGAAAGAAAGATAGAAATAATGAAATCTATTCTCAAGCATAACTTCTGACTTCATTCCTTCCCTGCCCACCCTCCCACATGTGAGGGTCCCCAAAGCTTGGCACATTCCAACCCAAATCCTCCCCCCTGCTCAATGGCTGTCCCTGCTATGATTTGGGAGTTCCTGAGGCTCCCTGACCCGAGTCATGCTGACTCTCCTCTCTGAGGTGAGAAATGTGCCCCAGGCAAGACAACCCTTTGAATCTGCAATGAGGATCCTCCACCAAGAACGACCAGGGACACATCCCTCACACAGAGACATTTCTTCACCCCCAATCCCATTTATCCTGGCTCTAAAGCCAGGTGCCCTTTGAACACACCACACGCAGTTGAGAATCTGGGTACGATTCTAAAGTTTTGGGAGACAGAGTCTGGCTCTGTGGCTCAGGGGACATGACCATTATTCACCGACAGCCTTGAATTCACGGCTGTAGCGATCCTTCTGCCTCAGTCACTGGATTGGCTGGGACTAGGGGAATCTCGACCCCAGACACCCTGTTCTGATGGGTGCAGAGACAGGGGCTCCTTGCTTGACTAGGACTAGCCTTGGGCTCCTGGGCTCCAGCCATCCTCCTGCCTCAGCCTCCCCGAGTGCTGGGATTCCAGGCATGGGCCAACATGCCAGGACTTCTTGTTCGTTTTTGATAAAGGATCGAGGCTGGGGTTGGAGGATCTGCCTCATGATCCCAGGGATTTGGGTGGTCGAATCCAGTGCCTGGCCAGGGCCTGTGGGCCCAGACCCAACCCCACAACTTGGTGAGACCTTGTCTTTACCCTCCATCCAAATGATCCTGGCGTGGTGGTGTGCCTGTCATTCCAGCTCCTTGAAAGACCACAGAAAGACTCGCCGGAGCCAGGCAGCCTGAGCTGCAGTGGCCGGGAGAGAGCCATCATCCTCCAGCCTGAGCAATGGAGTGAGACTCCAACTCAATGAAAATAAGGAAAAAAGGATAAAAAAGAAGAGCATCTATTTGTGATAAAGTTAGGATCATCGTGATCAGACAGAGAATATTTGGGAAGGAGGTCCCAGATTGGGCCTAGAGTTACCGAAAGATGGTGGATTGGTAGAGAATTAGGCTGTGGATTTGGGAGGCTGAGGTGGGAGACCACTGGAGCTTGGGAGTTTGAGACCAGCCTGGGCCACATAGAGAGACCTCATCGCTCCCTGAAACACAAACAATGGAGTCATGCATGGTTGCACCCATGGTCCCGGCTACATGGAATGCAGCAAACACCATGCCAGGGCATTCTTTGCATTGCCCCCACTGACAGAAAGGGCGAGCCCAGCCCGGGCACTGTGGCTCACTGCCTCAGCCTCTCTTCCTTTGAGGCCAATGTGGGAGGCTGCCTGAGCCTAGGATTCAGAGACCAGCCCTGGAGAAGTGGCAAGACCTCTACTCAGCAAGAGGTCCACAAAATCGAGTCTGGCGTGGTGGTTCCTGGAGGCCTGGCTGCTCAGGGGTCAAGGCGGGAAGACCACTTGAGGCCCGCAGGTTGAGGCCTGGGGAGCCACAATCATACCGTTGTGCCTCAGACCAGCCAACAGAGACTATGCTGACATAAATGATGCCTCCCACGTGGGTCAGATGGGCATCCAGGGCTCCTCAGGGAAAGATGACTTTGGTGGGGGTATGATGGAGAGATCAGGAGAGGAAGGTCTCTACTTCTGCCAGAAGAAGGCAGGCAGGGCAATCGTAACCTGGACTGGCCATGGTGATGCAGGACCACATTGAATGCTCTGTGTTTGACAGCCACCCTAGCTCGGGGCCATCTGTTCAGTGAACTCACACACATCTTGACAGTGGAACATGAGTGTGAATGGTGGAGGCAGGCCCTCTGGGTTGCGTGGCTGAAGGCATGGGACGGAAGTGCATAGTGACCACCTTTGAAACCTTCTGTGAATGACAGGTGGGAAAGTGCCTTTTCCTCTCACATCCCTAAGGGTGTCTCCTCATGCTGGGTGAAAGGAGTGGTGGTGGTGGTGTTGGTGATTATTATTATTTGGAGTCAGAATCATGCTCTGTCTCCAAGGTCAGAGTGAAGGGGCACACTCACTCCCATGGCAGAATCCACCTGACGAGGTCAGATGATCCTCCCCCCTCGGGCCCCAGAGAGGCTGGAACCACAGGCCAGTGCCACTACACCTGGCTAATCTTTGGATTTATTTTTGCTGGCAGAGACGAGTTCTCGCCCCATGTCCTGGGCGGGTGTTTAACCTGCAGCCTCAGGCCGTCCACTCGCCTGGGACTCCGAAGGACTAGGAGGCCAGTCTGAGCCCCTGAGCCTGGCCTGTGGTTGTGGTGATGGTGGTGGTTGGTATTATTATTCTGAGTCAGAGTCCCACTCTGTCACCCAGGCCAGAGCGCAGGAGCCAACTCTTGGCCACCTCGGCCTCCACCGACTGGCCTCTGGTTATCCTCCTGTTGTGGAATGCAAAGTGGACGAAGCGACAAGCATGTGGCACCATGCTCAGCCCATTTTTTGGGCTTCTTGTAGAGACAAGGTCTCGCCAAGTTGCCTGGGCAGGTCTTGCACCTGGGGGCTCATGCCATCATCTCAGCTCGGACACCCATAGTGCCGGGATGACAGGTGTGAGCCCCTGTGTCCACCCTCCACAATGCTCTTGGGGGCCCAACGTGATGCCTGCTCCCTTCTGACCCCAAAGAGGGAAGCCAAAGTTACCTTTTGAACCCTCCCTGTGGAAATTGCCTGGTGCAAGGGCGTGTCTCTGCCGGGGCACCCACCCCACACTTGCCTATTCCCCAGGGTGGATACACTGGCTCCTCCCAGGGCTGCCTTGGGGAAAGGGAGGGCCTGACTCTCAAACCTTCAGAGGGATGGGGACTGTCAATTGATTCATGTAGGTCTCCTTGGCACTTGAGGAGGGCAAGACGGGAAGATGCCTGGAGCTCAAGATCTTGAGACCAGGCTGGACACCATAGCAAGGCCTCACCTGACCCCGAGAAAAACTCAGAAAACCTTAGGTTAGGGCAGGCCTCAGCGGGCAGATCACCTCCAGCCCAGAGTTCAAGACAAGGCAGGAAGACCAGGATGTCAACCAAATGGAAATCCTGTGATCGCAGCTGTTTGGGATGCCCAGGCTGAAAGGATGGCTATAACTGGGCACTTTTAGAGAAGACTGGGCAACCTAGTGAGGAAATGAAAGAAAGAAAGAAAGAAAGAAAGAAAGAAAGAAAGAAAGAAAGAAAGAAAGAAAGAAAGAAAGAAAAAGAAATCCATTCTCTGCAAACTTTCTGCCCTCAGTCCATCATCCTCGTCCCCCCCAACATGTGAGGTTCTCACAAGCTCGGCATCTTCCAGCACCAGCAACCCCCTGGCATCCCCTGCTTTGGTGTGGGAGTTCCCAAGGCTACCTTGTCAGGTTCCTGCTGGCTCTCCTCTCCAAGATGAGAAATGTACCCAAGACAGGGTGAACTGCTTACTCGCATTGAGGACCTACTGCCAAGAGATGCTGGGGACACATCCCTCTCCTGAGGACATTTCTTTCCCCCCCAATCCCATTTTGCCTGGCTCTACAGCCAGTCGCCCTGTGAACACATCACATGCAGTTGAGAATCTGTGTGCGATTATGATGTTTTTGGAGACAGGGTCTGGCTCTGTGGGCATGGTAGGGGCAAGGGGACATGACTGACAATCACAACAGCCTCAAAATCGTGGGCTCTGGCGATCCTCCCTCCTCAGCCTCCAGATTGGCTGGGATGACGGTGCACCTCGACTCCAGACTTCCTGTTTTGATAGGTCCAGACACGTGGTCTCCCTGCATGGCCTGGGCTAGACTGGGCTCTTGGGATCCTGCCATAGCCCCACCTTGGCCTCCCAGAGCGTTGGGATTTCAGGCAAGAATTGCTTTGCCAGGTCTCCTGGCTCATTTTTGATGAAGAATTGAGGCTGGGCTTGGGTGCTCAGCCTCATCATCCCAGCACTTTGGGAGGCCAAGGCCAGTGGCTGGCCTGAGTGCATGAGCCAAGACCCACCCAGGCACCTCAGCAAGACCTTGTCTCTACCCTCCATCCCAAATAAGCCAAGCGTGATGGTGCACGCCTGTTGTTCTGGCTCTTCGAAAGGCCAGGGAAAGGCTCAACAGAGCCCGGCGGGCCGAGGATGCAGTGGCCCGGAGTGAGCCATCACCCTCCAGTCTGGCAAAAGAGTGAGACTCCGACTCAAAGAAAAAAAGGAAAAAAGGAAAAAAGGAAAAAAAGAAGAGCATTCATTTGTGTATGGAGTTGGGATCATCGTGAACAGACAGAGATCATTTAGGAAGGAGCCCCTAGCCTTGGGTCTAGAGTTCCTGGAAGATGGTGGATCAGCAGACAATCGGGCTGTGATTTTGGGAGGCTGAGGCATGTCACCTCTGGAGCCCAGGAGTTCGAGACCTGCCTAGGCCACATGGTGGGATCTTGTCGCTTCCTGTAACGCAAACACTGGAGTCATGCATTGTGGCGCCCGCAGTCCCAGCTACACAGGATGTGGTAGCCTATGTACAGGGGTGTTCTTTTGCATTGCCCCTGCTGACAGAACGTGAAAGTTCAGGCCAGGCACTGTGGCTTACAGCCATCAGCCCCATGCTCTGGAATGTCAAGGCGGGAGGCTGTCTGAGCCCAGGGATCAGAGACCAGCCTGGGTGATGTGGTCAGACCTCGTCTCAGTGAGAGTTCCCAAAAATCAACTCAGGCATGTTGGACCCCGGAGTCCCAGCTGCTTGGGCCTGAGGTGGGAGGACCTCCTGAGCCATGCAGGTTGAGGCCCAGGGAGCCATGATTCTGCCGCTGCGCCCTAGCTAGGCCCACAGAGACACCAGCAACAAAAAGATGCCTCCTACAGGAGTCACAATCTGCGTCCACTGTTCTTCAGGAATGGTCCGCGTGGGTGGGGGAAGATGGAGTGATCAGGAGAGGAACAGGCCTTCCCCCCACCTAAAGGTGGCAGAAAGTGCATCTGGAACTTATGCTGGCCGTGGCATTGTCAAACTGCCCTGATTGCTCTGTGCCTGACGGCCACCCTAGCTCAGCGCCATTTGTTCTCTGAGCTCACACACGTCTTTGCTCTGGGGCACGAGTGTGGAGGGTGGAGGCAGGAATTTTGGGGTGCCTGGCCAAGGCATGGGATGGACGTGCCTGGTGGCCACTTTTGCAACCTCCCATGAATGACAGGCCGGAAAGTGTTTTTTCATCTCCTATCCCTGAGAGTGACTCCTCATGCTAGTAGGCAGGGGTGGAGCTGGTGGTAGTGGCAGAGATTATTATTATTTGGAGTCAGAATCCCTCCCTGTCACCCAGACCGGAGCACAGGGGCATGCTCACGGCCGTGGAGGACTCCCCTGCTGGGCTCAGGCCATCCTCCTGCCTAGGTCTCCTGAGTGGCTGGGACCACAGGCCTGCATCGCCATGCCTGGCTAATCTTTTAATTTATTTTTGTTTGCCAAGACACGGTCTCATCCCATTTCCTGGGCTGGTGTCAAACCCTCAGGCTCAGGCCATCCACTATCCTGGGCCTCTGAAGGGCAGGGATGGCAGCCTGAGACCCTGATCCCGGCCTGTAGTTGTGGTGGTGGTGGTGGTGATTACTATTATTTGGAGTCAGAGTCACGCTCTGTCACCTAGGCTGGAGCACAGTGGCACATTCACGGCCACAGTGGTCTTCATCTGCCAGGCTCAGTCAATCCTTCTGCCTCGGCCCCTCAAGTGGCTGGAAACACAGGCCTGCAACACCACATTCAGCTCATATTTGGATTTATATTTGATGGCTGAGACGAGGTCTCGCCCTGTGTCCGGGGCTGTTGTCAAACCTGAAGGCTCATGTCATCCACTTGCCTGGGCCTCTGAAGGGCCAGAATGCCAGACTGAGTCCCTCAGCCAGGCATGGGTTTTAGGTGGTGGTGGTGGTTGGTATTATTATTCTGAGTCAGAGTCCCACTCTGTAGCCCAGGCCGGAGAAAAGGGTCCCGCTCACAGCAACCATGGCCTCCACTGGCTAGACTCCAGCGGTCCTCCTGCCATGGCATCCCAAGTGGCCGGAGTGACAGATGTGCCCCACCACCCTCAGCTCATGCTTTTGACCTTTTGTAGAGATGAGATCCCACTAAGGTGCCCAGGTTGGTCTTGAACCCGGGTGCTCAGGCCATCCTCTCACCTCGGCCTCCCAGTTTGCCGGGATGACAGGCATGAGCCCCTGTGCCCAGCCTCCCCATCCCTCTTGGGGACCCACCCCAAGGACCATTCACTTCTGAAGACCTAGGAACCCAGAGAGGGCACCTAAATCATCTTCGAACTCACCCTGGAGGGAACATCTGGAGCAGGGGAGTGTCTGCTGGGGTGTCCACCCCTTTTCCCGCTACATTATCCAGGGTGGACACGCTCCATCCTCCACGGGGGCCACCTGGTGGAAAGGGTGGGCGTGACTTTCAAACCTTCAGGGGGACGGGGATGGCCGGGTGACTCATGCATGTCTCCATGGCAGTCGGGCAGTCTGATACAGGAAGAAGTCCAAAACCCAGGAGCTCGAGACATGGCTGGACACCATAGCAAGTCCCCACCTGGACCCCAAGAAAAACCCAGAAAATCTTGGGTTAGGGCAGGCCTTAGTTGGAGGATCATCTGTGGCCCAGATTTCAACACCAGGCAGGAAGACCAGGATGTCAACCAAATGGAAAGCCTGTGATCGCAGCAGTTTGGGAGGCCCAGGCTGTGAGTGTGGCCAGAGTTGGGTGTTTTTAGAGCACCCTGGCAGCCTAGTGAGGAAAGGAAAGGAAAGAAAGAAAGAAAGAAAGAAAGAAAGAAAGAAAGAAAGAAAGAATTCCATTCTCCTGCAAACCTTCTGCCCTTAATTTCCCCCCCCGGCCCCCCCACATATGAGGGTCCCCCAAGCTTGGTAGCCCCAACTCCCCAATGGCTGCCTCTGCTTTGTTGTGGTAGTTTCTGTGGCTCCCTGACTGGGTTCTTGCCGGCTCTCCTCTCCAAGGTGAGAAATGATCCCGAGGAAGGCTGACCCTCTGACTCGGCAACGAGGACATTACACCAAGAAAGACCAAGGACATATCCCTAACCCAGGGACATTTATTCTCACCCAATCCCATTTTTCCTGGCTCTAAAATCAGTCGCCCTGTGAACACACAATTCGAAGTTGAGAATCTGTGTGCAATTCTGATGTGTTTGGAAACAAGGTCTGGCTCTGTGGCACAGGCTGGGGCCCAGAGACAGCACCATTGGTCACGCCAGCCTTGAAATCATGGGCTCTGTCTATCCTCCCTCCTCAGCCTCTGGAGTGGCCAGGATGACGTACACCTTGACTCTAGATCCCCTGTTTTGATTGGTGTGGATATGGAGTCTCCCTGCATGGACAGGCCTGGTTGTGGGTTCCTGGGTTTCTGCCATATTCCCACCTCAACCTCCCAGAGTGCTCAGATTCCAGGCATGGGCCGCCACACCATGTCTTCAGGTTTGTTTTCAATGAAAGATTGCGTCCTGGCTTGGGGGCTCAGCCTCACCATCCCAGCACTTTGGGAGGTCCACACCATCTGCTGACCTGAGCCCACAGGCCAAGACCCTCCCAGGCACATCAGCAAGACCTCATCTATCCGTTCCATCCCAAATGAGCTGGGCGTGGTGGTGTGTGCCTGTCTTTCTGGCTCCTCAGAAGGCTGGGGAAAGGCTTGCTGCTGCCCAGTGGACCAAGGCTACGGTGACTGGGAACGAGCCACCGACTTCCAGGCTGGGCAATGGAGTGACACTCCAACTCACAGAAAAAAAGGAAAAAATAAAAAAAGAAGAGGATCCATTTGTGTATGGAGTAGGGATCGTCGTGAACAGACAGAGATCATTTGGGAAGGAGGCCCCAGATTTGACCTAAAGTTTCCAAAAGATGATGGATTGGAAGACAATAGGGCTGTGGCTTTGAGAGACCAAGGCAGGAGACCACTGGAGCCTGGGAGTTCAAGACCACCTGGGACATGTAGCGAGGTCTTGTTGCTCTGCAGAACGCAAACACTGGTGTCACACATGGTGGCACCTGCAATTCCAGCTACATGGGATGCGGTGACCTCCATCCTGGGGTGTTCCTTTGAATCACCACCACCAACAAAAGGTGCAAGTTCAGGCCATGCACCGTGGCTCATGGCCATCAATCAGTCCATGCCCTGAGAGACTGAGTCAGGAGGATGTTTGAGCCCAGGGGTTGGAGACCAGCCTGGGCAACGTGGCCCGACCTCGTCTTGATGAGAGGTCCCCAAAATTGAGTTAGGCATGGTGGAACCCAGATTCCTGCTGCTCAGAGGCCAAGAGGAGTACTGCCTGAGCCCATACGTCGAGGGCCCAGAGGTCATGATTATGCTGCCATGTCCCAGCCCAGTAGATGGAGTCTGGCAACAAAAAAGATGCCTTCCACAATGTCACAATGGATGTCCAGGACTCCTCAGGGAAAGGTTCACGTGGGCAGGGGATAATGGCACAATCAGGAGAAGAAAGGGCCTCCCACCGCCAGAAGTTTTAGACCAGTTGACCCAAACCTGAGCTGGCAATGGCATTGTTGGGCTGGCTTGATTGCTCTGTGCCTGACGGCCGCCCTATCTCAGCACCACCTGTTCTGTGAGCTCACACATATCTTTGCTGTGGGGCACGAGTGTGGAGGGCAGAAGCTGGCCTTCTGGGGTGCATGACCAAAGGCATAGGATGGACATTCCACTTGAGCACCTTTGAAACCTCCCATGAACAACAGGCCAGAAAGTTCCTTTACCTCTCCCCTCCCAGAGGGTGACTACTCATGCTTGGTGGCAGGGGTGGTGCTGGAGGTAGTGATGGTGATTATTATTATTTGGATTCGGAATCCCACTCTGTCACCCAGGCTGGAGGACAAGGGCGTGATAATGGCAACCACGGACTCCACCTTACAGGCTCAGGCAATCCTCCCGCCTTGGTCTCCCAATTGGCTGAAACCACATGCTTGTGCTACCATGCTTGTCTAATCTTTGGATTTATTTTTGATGGCCAAGACGTCTCTTCCCATGTCCCGGGCAGATGTCGAAACAGCAGTCTCAGGGCATTCACTTTTCTGGGCCTCTGAAGGGCTGGGATGCCAAGCTGAGCTCCTGGGCCCAGCATGTGTTTGTGGTGGTGACTGGTATTAATATTCTGAGTTGGAGCCAGGCTCGGTGGCTCAGCTTGTAATCCCACGCCTTTGGGAGGCTGAAGTGAGTGGATTGCCTGAGCCCGCGGGTTCGAGACTCACCTGAGTAGCGAGACCTCATCTCTACATTAAATCAAAAAATCAGCCGGGCATGGTAGCACATGCCTGTAATTCCAGCTACTTGGAAGGCTGAGGCGGAAGGATCACCAGAGCCCAGCAGGTAGAGGCTGCGGTGGCTGGGAGCGGCCACTGCACTCTAGTCTGGGTGACCGAGTGAGACTCCAACTCAAAAAAAAAAAATTCTGAGTTGGAGTCCCACTCTGTTGGCCAAGCTGGAGCCCAGGGGCCCTCTCAGCCACTGTGGCCTCCACTGACTGGTCTCCTGCAGAACTCCCGCCCCCCCCTTGTGAGGATCTCCCAAGCTCGTCCCCTTCCAGCCCCAACTCCCCCCAGTGGCTGCACCACTTTGGTGCAGGAGTTCCCAAGGCTCCCTGGTCGGTCTCCTGCTGACTCTCCTCTCTGAGGGGAGAAATGTTCCCCAGGCAGACTGACCCTTCATCTCTGCAACCAGGACCTTCATCCAAGAAAGGCCAGGGGACATATCCCTCACCCGGGGTCATTTCTTCACCCCCAATCCCATTTTCCTGGCACTAAAGCCAGTTGCCTGGGCAACACTCCATGCACATTTGAGAATCTGTGTATGATTCTGATGTTTTTGGAGACAGAGTCTGGCTCTGTGGCCCAGGCTGGGGCCAAGGAATTCGACCATCGATCACTGCCAGCCTCAAAATCGTGGGCTTCAGTGATCCTCCTGACTCAGCCTCTGGAGTGCCCGGGACAATATACACCTTGACCAAAGACCACCTGTCTTGATGTTGGTGGAGATAGGGTAACCTTGTGTGGCCTGGGCTGACCTTGGGTTCATGGGCCCCAGCCATACTCCTACCTCAGCCTCCCAGAGAGCTGGGATTTCAGGCGTGAGCAGCTGCACCGTGACTTCTGATTCATTTTTGACAAAGGATCAAGGCCGGGCTCAGGGGTTCAGCCTCATTATCCCAGTGCTTTGGGAGGCCTAGACCAGAAGCCAGCCCGAACCTGCAGGCCAAGACCCTCCCTGGCACCTCAGCAAGACCTCCTCTCTACCCTCCATCCCAAATGATCTGGGCATGGTGGCATGCGCCTGTCATTCCAGCACCTTGGAAAACCGGGTAAAGGCTCAATGGAACCCAGCAGGCCAAGGATGCAGTGGTCCAGAGCAAGCCATTGTCCTCCATCCTGGGTGATGGGGTGAACTCTGACTCAAAGAGCAAAAGGAATAAAGGAAAAAAAGAAAAGCATCCATTTTTGTATGGAGTTGGAATCATCGTGAACAGACAGAGATCATTTGGAAAGGAAGAGCCAGCCTTGGGTCTAGAGATCCTGAAAGACGGATCAGCAGACAATCCGACTTTGGGAGGCCAAGGCATGGGACTGCTGGTGACCGGAGTTTGAGACCAGCCTGGGCCATGTAGTGAAACCACATCACTCCCTGGAATGCAAACACTGGAGTCCCACATGGTGGAGATGGCGGTCCCGGCTACACTGGATGCTGCGGTCTCCATCCCGGGGCATTACCATTTCATTGTAGCCACCAACAGAACGTGCAAGTCCAAGCCGATCACCATGGCTCATGGCCATGAGCTCCTGCCTGAGCCCAGGGATCAGAGACCAACCCAGGCAACATGACCAGACCTCATCTGGGCGAGTGGTCTCCAAAATTGAGTCAGGCTTGGTTGGCCCCGGTTCCCAGCTGCTCGGGGGCCGAGGCAGTAGGACTGCCTAAGCCCTGCATTTTGAGACCCCAAGAACCACAATCGTGCAGCCATGCCCCATCCTGGCTGATGGAGACCCCGGGGACAAAAGAGACACCTCCCAAGTGCATCACGATGGGCGTCCTGGGCTCCACCGGAAAAGGTCCATGTAGGCAGGACACGATGGAGTCATCTGGAAAGGAAGGGGTCCACCCCCACCTGTAGGTGGCAGATAGGGCAACCGGAACCTGGGCTGGCCACGGGGTTGCTGCACTGCCTTGATTGCTCTGTGTCCAACAGATGCCCTAGCTCAGGGCTATCTGTTCCATGAACTCATACATGTCTTTTCTGTGGTGCACAAGTGTGGAGGGTGGAGGCTGGCATTCTGGAGTATGTGGCCAAAGCCACAAGACAGACGTGCCCCATGGCCAACTTTGAAACCTGAGAACGAGAGAGCAGAAAGTGCCTTTTCCTCTCCCATCCTTGAGGGTGACTCCTCATTCTTGGTGGCAGAGTTGGTGGTGGCAGTGGTGGAGGTGATTACTATTATTTGGAGTTGGAATCCTGCTCTGTCACCCAGGCCATAGCGCAGGGGCACGCTCATGGCCACTGTGGATTCCACCTGCCAGACTCAGGTGATCCTACTACCTCGGACCCCCAAGTGGTGGAACCACAGGCCAATGCCACCACGCCCAGCTAATATTTGGATTCATTTTTGATGGCCGAGATGAGGTCTCGCACCATGTCCCAGTCTGGTGTCTGTAATCCCATGCCTTTGGGAGGCTGAGGTGAGTGGATTGCCTGAGACCACGGGTTTGAGAACCACCTGGGCAGCGAGACCTCATCTCTACAGTAAATCAAAAAATCAGCCAGGCGTGGTAGCGCATGACTGTAATTCTGGCTACTCGGAAGGCTGAGGCGGAAGGATTGCCGAAGCCCAGCAGGCGAGACTGCAGTGGCCGGTAGCGACCACTGCACTCCAGCCTGGGTGACCGAGTGAGACTCCAACTCAAAAAAAAATAAAGAAAAAA
Source organism: Carlito syrichta (assembly GCF_000164805.1). NCBI lineage: Eukaryota > Metazoa > Chordata > Mammalia > Primates > Tarsiidae > Carlito > Carlito syrichta. Next base: position 621,348 of record NW_007252918.1, read on the forward strand.
GAAAAAAAGGAAAAAAGGAAAGAAAAAGAAGAGGTCCATTTGTGTATGGAGTTGGGATCATCATGAACAGACAGATATCATTTGGGAAGAAGGCCCCAGCCTTTGGCCCAGGGTTCCTGAAGGATGGTGAATTGGCAGAAAATTGGGCTGTGGCTTTGGGAGGCCGAGGCAGGGGACTACTGGGGCCCAGGTGTTCGAGACCAGCCTGGGCCACTTGGCGAGACCTCATCGCTCTCCATAATGCAAACACTGGAGTTGCACGTGGTGTCGTTCATGGTCCCGGCTACAAGAGAGGCAGTGGAATCCATCCAGCAGCATTCCTTAGCATTGCCCTTGCAGACAGAATGTGAAAGTCCAGGCTGGGCACTTTGGCACATAGCCGTCAGTCCCATGTCCTGGTAGGACGAGGTGGTAGGTTGCCTGATCCCAGGGTTTAGAGCCCAGCCTGGGCGACATGGGCAGACCTCATCTCAGTGAGAGGTTCCCAAAATCGAGACAGGCGTGGTGGCCCCTGAAGTCTCGGCTGCCTGGGACCAAAGCTGGAGGATTTCCTGAGCCCCCCAGGAAAAGGTCCAGGGAGCCACGATCGTGCTACCGTGCCCCAGTCTGGCCAACAGAGATTCTGGTGACAATAATGACCGCTCCCATGTGTGACTCAATGGGCATTCATGGCTCCCAAGGGAAATGTCCACGTGGGCATGGGACGATGGAGTGATTGGGAGAGGAAGGGGCCCTCCCCCCATCCAAAGGTGAGAGACAGGGAGTCCAGATCCTGGGCTTGCTGGAACTTTGCCATACCACCTTGATCACACCATTCCCAATGTAAACCCTAGCTCTGGGCCGTCTGTTCCGTGAGCTCATGCACATCTTTGCAGTGGAGCAAGAGTGAGGAGTGTGGAGGCAGATATTCTAGGTCACGTGGCCAAAGGCATGGGAGGGACGTGCCCGGTGGCCACCTTTGAAACCCCCATGAAAGACAGCCTGGAAAGATCCTTTTCCTCTCCTATCCTTGAGGGAGACTCCTCTCACTGTGGCATGTGTTGTGTTGGTGGTGGTGGTTGTGATTATTATTTGGAATCAGAATCCCACTCTGCCAACCAGGCCAGAGCACAGGGCCATGCTTATGGCCACCTAGACCACCACCTGTCAGGCTCAGGCAATCACCCCACCTCGCCTCCAGAATGGCTGGAACCACAGGCCTGTGCCACCCTGCATGGATAATCTTTGGATTTATATTTGATGGCCTCGCCCCTTGTCCCAGGCTGGTGTCAAGCCCACCGGCTAATTCTGTCCACTTGCCTGGGCCTCTGAAGGGCCAGGATGCCTGGCTGAACTCCTGAGGCCGGCCTGTGGTTCTGGTGGTGGTGGTGATTGGCATTAATATTCTTAGCCAGATTCTCACTCTTGCACCAAGGCTAGAGTGCAGGGGCCCACCCTCAGACAAATCTCCCTCCACTAGCTGGGCTCGAACATTTCTCCCACTGCATCCTTCTGAGTGGCCAGAATGATAGGTGTGGGCCACCACTCTTGGCTCATTTTTTGGCTTCTTGTAGATACGAGGTCTTGCCAATGTTGCCTGGCTCATCTCGAACACGAGGTGTCAGGCCATTCTCTCACCTCGGCCCCCCAGAGTGCCAGGATGACAGGCATGAGCACAAGTGCCCAGCCTCCACACCCTTTTTGGGGTCCCACTGAGAATCTCTCTCCCTTGTGACAACCCGGGACCCAAGAGAAGGTGACTGAATTCATCCAAAGAACACTCCTCAAGGAGAGGGCCTGGAGCAGGAGTGTATCTCTGCCTGGGTGCCCACCCTTCTGCCCACCTCATTTCCCAGGGTGGAACCGCTCACTCCACCCAGGGACTGTCTCAGGAAAAGGAACGGCATGATTTTCAAGCCTTCAGGGGGGCAAAAACAGCCGACCAATGCATGCCAGTCTCCTCGGTACTTGGGGAGGCCGAGACAGGAAGATTGCCAGAGCCCGGGAGCTCGAGACCAGGATGGACACCATAGCAAGTCCCCACCTTGACCCCAAGCAAAATCAGAAAACCTTGGGTGAGGGCAGGCCTTGGCAGGAGGATTGCCTCCAGCCCAGAGCTCAAGACCAGGCAGGAAGATCAGGATGTTGACCAATTGGAAACCCTGTGATCGCAGCAGTTGTGGAGACCCAGGCCGAGAGGATGGCCCAGGTTGGGTGGTTTGAGAGCAGCCTGGGCAACCTAGTGCAGGAAGAAAAGAAAGAAAGAAAGAAAGAAAGAAAGAGAGAGAGAGAGAGAGAGAGAGAGAAAGAGAGAAGAGAGAGAGAAAGAAAGAAAGAAAGAAAGAAAGAAAGAAAGAAAGAAAGAAAGAAAGAAAGAAAGAGAAAGAAGCCGGGTTTGGTGGCTCAGTCTGTAATCCCGCACCTTTGGGAGGCTGAGGTGAGTGAATTGTCTGAGCCCGCAGGTTCGAGACCTGACTGGGAGACCTCATCTCTACAATAAATAAAAAAACACCCAGCCAGGCATGGTAGCGCATGCCTGTAATTCCGGCTACTTGGAAGGCTGAGGCAGAAGGATCGCTGGAGCCCAGCAGGTGAGGCTGCGGTGGCCGGGAGCCACCACTGCATTCCAGTCTGCGTGATTGAGTGAGACTCCAACTCAAAAAAAAATGAAAGAAAGAAAGAAAGAAAGAAAGAAAGAAAGAAAGAAAGAAAGAAAGAAAGAAAGAAAGAAGGAAGGAAGGAAGGAAGGAAGGAAGGAAGGAAGGAAGGAAGGAAGGAAAGAAAGAAAGAAAGAAAGAAAGAAAGAAAGAAAGAAAGAAAGAAAGAAAGAAAGAAGGAAGGAAAGAAAGAGAAAGAAAGAAAGACAGAAAGAAAAAGAAAGAAAGAAAGAAGGAAAGAAAGAAAGAAAGAAGGAAAGAAAGAGAAAGAAAGACAGAAAGAAAAAGAAAGAAAGAAAGAAGGAAAGAAAGAAAGAAGGAAAGAAAGAAAGAAGGAAGGAAAGAAAGAAGGAAAGAAAGAAGGAAGGAAAGAAAGAGAAGGAAAGAAAGAAAGACAGAAAGAAAAAGAAAGAAAGACAGAAAGAGAAAGAAAGAAAGAAAGAAAGAAAGAAAGAAAGAAAGAAAGAAAGAAAGAAAGAAAGAAAGAAAGAAAGAAATCCATTCTCCTGCAAACTTTCTCCCCTCAGTCCTTCCCCCCGGCTCCCCCACATGTGTGTGTCCCCCAAGCTCAGCACTTTCCAGCCCTCCAAATCACCCAATGGCTGCCCTGCTTTGGTGCGGTAATTCTCGAGGCTCCCTGGACAGGTTCCTGTCAGCTCTCCTCCTCAAGGTGAGAAATGTGCACCAGGCAGGCCGACCCTCTGACTCGACAATGAGGACCTTCAGCCATGAAAGGACAGAGACACATTCCTCACCCAGGGTTATTTCTTCCCCCCATTCCCATTTTTCCTGTCTCTAATTCCTTTCACCCTGTGAACACAGCACATGCAATTGAGAATCTGTGCACAATTCTGATGTTTTTGGAGACAGGGTCTGGCTCTGTAGCCCAGGCTAGCACCTGGGGACATGACTGTTGTTCAATGCTAGTCTTGAATTCACAAACTCCAGTGATACTCCCACCACAGCCTCTGGAGGGGCCGGGACGATGGGCACCTCGACCCCAGATCACCTTTTGGGATGGGTGCAGAAATGGGGTCTCCTGCCTGGTCAGTGAGGGCCTTGGGCTCCTGGACTCCCACCATCCTCCAGCCTCAGGCTTGCAGAGCACTGGGATTCCAGATGTAGGCCCCCACACAGGGCCTTCTGGTTCATTTTTGATGAAGGATCGAGGCTCGGCTCTGGGGCTCAACCTCATCATTCCAGTGTGTTGCTAGGCTGAGGCCAGACGTCAAACTGAGCCCGTGGGACAAGACCCATCCAGGCACCTCGGCAGGACCTCGTCTTTACCGTTTATCCCAAATGAGCCTGGTTTGGTGGCATGTGCCTGTCATTCCCGCTCCATGGAATGATGGAGAAAGCCTTGCTGGATCCCGGTGTGCTGAGGCTGGGGTGGCCGGGAGTGAGCCTCCACCCTCCAGCCTGTTCTACAAAGTGAGACTCCGACTCAAAGAAAAACAGGAAAAATGGGGGAAAAAAAGAAGAGCACCCATTTGTGTATGGAGTTGTGGTCATCACGAACAGAGAAACTTTGTAAAGGAGGCCATAGCCTTGGGCCCAGAGTTCCTGAAAGATGGTGGATCAACAGTCAACTGGGCTGTGGCTTTGGGAGGCTGAGGAGGGGGACTGCTGAAGCCCAGGATTTTGAGTCCAACCTGGGCCACATGGATAGACCTCATTACTCCACATAAAGCAAATACTGGAGTCATGCATGGCAGTCGCCCACGGTTCTGGCTACATGGAATGCGGTGGCCTCCATCCAGAGTCATTCCTTTGCATCGCCCCTGCAAACAGAACGTGCGTGTCCAGGCCAGGCATCATGGCAAATGACCATTAGCCCTGCGCACTGGGAGGCCGAGTTGAAAGGCTGCCTGTGCCCAGGTGCTGGAGACCAGCCCAGGCGACGTGGTAACACCTTGTCTCGACAAGAGGTCCCGAAAATCAAGTCAAGTGTGGTGGCCTCTGGAGTCCCAATGCTCGAGGACCAAGACAGGAGGATCTCCTGTGCCCAACAGGTCGAGGTCCAAGGAGCCATGTCATGCGGTCGCACCCCATCCCATCTGATGGATACTTGGCTCAAACAGACGCCTCCCATGTGTATCAAGACTGGCATCCATGGCTTCCCAGGGAAAGATCCGTGAGGGTGGGGGAAGATGAAGTGATGGGGAAAGAAAGGAGCCCTTCTCTCGCCCGAAGGTGGCAGACAGGGCGTCCAGACCCTGGGCTGGCCGTGGTGTTGCCAGACCACCTTGATCATACTGTGCTTGATGGCTGCCCAAGCTCTGGGCCGCCTGATCCATGACACACATACGTATTTGCTGTAGGAAACGAGTACAGAATGTTGAGGCAGGCCTTCTGGGGCACCTGGCCATATGCTCCAGACGGACATTCCTGGTGACCACCTTTGATACCTCCCTCAAACGACAGACCAGAAAGTGACCCGTTCCTGAGGGTGACACCTTGCACTGTGTGGTTGTGGTGGTGATTATTCCTATTTGAATTTGGAATCCCTCTCTGTCGCCCAGGCTGAAGCACCGGGGCATGCTCAGGGCCACAGCGGTGTCCCCCTGTCAGAATCAGGCAATTCTCCTGCCATGGCACCCTGAATGACTAGAACCCCAGGCCTGCACCACCATGCCTGGCTAATCTTTGAATTTAGTTTTGATGACTGAGACAAGGTCTCACCCCATGTCCTGGGCTGTTGTCAAACTGGCAGTCTCAGACCATTCACTTGACTGGGACTCTGAAGGGCTGTGATGGCAAGCTATTTCCCTGAGCGTGGCCATGTGGCCTGTAGTTGTGATGGCGGTGGTGGTTGGTATTATTATTTTGATTCAGAGTCCCACTGTGTTGCCCAGGCTGGAGTCCAGAGACTGCTCTCAGCCACCACAGCCTCCACTGCCTTGGCTCTAGCCATCCTCCTGCCATGACCTCCCAAGTTGCTGGAATGACAGACATGCTCCACCATGCTCGGTTCATTGTTTTGGCTTCTTGTAGAGAGGAGGTCTCTCCAAGGTGTCTGGACTGGTCTTGAAACTGGGGTCTCAGGCCATCCTCTTGCCTAGGCCTCCCAGAACACTGAAACGACAGGCATAAGCCCCTCCTCCACATCACTCGCAGTGCCCCACAGTGAGGCCTGGTCCCTTCCGATGACCCAGAATCACATAGAGGGCAGTCAGAGGCAACTACCGAGCCCTCCCTGGGATGAGTGGCTAATGCAGGGTTGTGTTTCTGGTGGGGCGCCCACCACTCCCTCCACCTCATTCTCCAGGGTGGACCCACTTGCTCCTCCCAGGGGCCACCTCGGGGAAAGGGAGGGCATGACTCTCAAACATTCATGGGTGTAGAGATGGTCAGGTGACTCACGCCTGTCTGCTCGGCACTCAGGGAGACCGAGACCTGAAGATGGCCAAAGACTGGGAACTTGAGTCCAGGCTGGACACCAGAGCAAGCCTCCACCTCGACTCCAAGCAAAACCCAGAAAATCTAGGTTGAGGGCAGGCCTCAGTGGGAGGATCACCTCCTGCCCAGAGTTCAAGACCAGGCAGGACAACCAGGATGTCAACCAAATGGAAAGCCTGTGATTGCAGCTGTTTGGGAGGCCCAGTCCTAGAGGATGGCCTGAGTTGAGCGGTTTGAGAACCTGGGCAACCTAGTGAGGAAAGAAAAGAAAGAAGGAAGAAAGAAAGAAAGAAAGAAAGAAAGAAAGAAAGAAAGAAAGAAAGAAAGAAAGAAAGAAAGAGAAAGAAAGAAGGAAGGAAGGAAAGAAATCTATTCTCCTGCAAACCTACTGCCATCACTCCTTCTCCCTCTGCCCCCACACATGTGAGGGTCCCCTAAGCTCATCACCTTCCAGTCGTAACCCTCCCAATGGCTGCCTCCCTCACTGGATTTCTGCTGGCTCTCCTCTCCGAGGTTAGAAATTTGCCCCAAGCTGTCCAAAGCTCTGACTCAGCAAAAAAGACATTCCGCAAAGAAATACCAGGGTTACATCCCTCACCCAGGGACATTTCTTTCCCCCAATCCCATTTTTTCCTGGCTCTAAAGCCAGTCGCCCTATGAACACACCATGTGCAGTTGAGAATCTGTGTATGATTCAGATGTTTTTGGAGACAGGGTTTGGCTCTGTGGCCCCGGCTGGGCCTCAGGGGCATGGCCGTCATTCACCACCAGCCTCAAAATTGTGAGCTCTGGCGATCCTCCCCCCTCAGCCTCCAGAGTGGCTGGGATGACAGTCAAGTCATCCCCAGAACCCCTGTTTGGATGGGTGCAGAGATGGGGGTCTCCCTCATGGCCCAGGCTGACCTATGCTCCAGAGCTCCTGCCAACTTTCTGCCTCGGTCTTCTAGAGCACTGGGATTCCATGTGTGGGCCACCATGCCAGGCCTTCTGGTTCATTTTTGATGAAGGATTGAGATCACGCTCGGTTGCTCAGCCTCATGATCCAAACACTTTGGGAGTCTGAGGCCAGCTGCCGACCTGAGCCTGTAGGCTGAGACCAGACCAGGCACCTCAGTCTCTACCTTTTATTCTAAATGAGCTGTATGTGGTGGCACGTGCCTGGCATTATGGCTCCTCAGAAGGCCAGGGAAAGTCTCACTACGGCCTGGCGGGCAGAGGCTGTGGTGACCAGGAGCGAGCCACCGCTCTTCACCCTGGACAATGAAGTGAGACTCCAACTCAAAGAAAAAAAGGAAAAAGGAGAACAACATCCATTTTTGTATGGTGTTTGGATCATTGTGAACAGACAGAGATCATTTGGCAAGGAGGCCCCAGTTGAGTCTAGAGTTCCTGGAAGATCCTTGATTGGCAGACATTCAGGATGTGACTTTGGGATGCTGAGGTGGGGCACCGCTGGAGTCCTCAAGTTCGAGACCAGACTGGGACAAGTAGCGAGACCCTATTGCACCCCAGAATGCAAACAATGGAATTGGGGGTGGTGGCACCAGCCATCCCAGCTACATGGATGCGATGTATTCCATCCTGGGTATTCCCTTGTGTTGCCCCGCTCATAGAATGTGCGAGTTGAGGTCGGGCACCGTGGTTCATGGTTGACAGCTCAGTGTCCTTGGAAGCCAAAGCAGGAGGCTGCCTGAGACCAGGGATTGGAGATCAGCCCAGGTGACGTGGCCAGATCCCGTCTCTGTGAGAGGTCTCCAAAATCGAGACAGGCATGTTGGCCCCCGGAGTCCTGGCTGCTTGAGTACCGAAGAGGGAGGACTACCTGAGTCATGCACATCGAGGCCCTGGGAGCCATGATCATGCCGCCGACGCAGACTCTGGTGACAAAAAAAAGACCCCTCCAAGTGCGTCATAATGGGTGTCCACAGATCCCTAGGGAAAGGTCCGTGTCAGCGGGTTACATTGGAGTTATCGGGGAAGAAGAGGCCAACCCCCGTGCAGAAGTGGCAGACAGGGCAACTGGATCCTGGGATGGCTGCAGCAATGCCAGACTGCCTTGACCAATCTGTGCCTGATGGCCACCCTAGCTCAGGGCCATCTGTTACATGAGCTCACACATGTCTTTGCTGTGGGGCATGTGTGTGGAGGATGGAGGCATGTCTTCTGGGGTGCTTGGCCAAAGGCGAAGGATGGAAGTGACTGGTGGGCTCCTTTGAAACCTCCCACAAATGACAGGCCGGAAAGTGCCTTTTCCTCTTCCATCCCTGAGGATGATGCCTCAAGCTGGTGGGAGGAGAGGTGGTGTGGTTGCTGGTAGTGATTATTATTATTTCGGGTCTTAATCCTGTGATGTCTTCCAGGCTGTAGTGCAGAGGCATTCTGAAAGACACCGTGGACTCCAACTGCTGGGCTTTGGGGATACTCTTGCCTTGGCCCCCAAGTGGCTGGAACAACAGGTCTCCACTACCCCACCCGGGTAATATTTTGATTTGTTTTTGATGGCTGACACGAAGTATCTCCCAGTGTCCCGGGCTGATATTGAACCCGCAGACTCAGGCCATCCACTCACCTGGGCATCCAAAGGGCCAGGAGCCCCTGAGCACAGCCTGTGGTAGTGGGGGTGTTTGTGGTTGAAATTATTATTCTGAGTCGGAGTCCCATTCTGGCATCCATGCCTGAGCACAGGAGCCTGCTCTCGGCCACCAAGGCCTCCACTGGCTGGGTCTGGCAATCCTGACACTTCAGTCTTATGAGGGGCCAAAACGACAGGAGTGCATCATCACACTCGGCACGTTTTTTTGGCTACTTGTAGAAAGGAGGTGTTGCCAAGGTGCTCAGGTTGGTCTCGAACCTGAGTCTCAGGCCATCCTCTCACCTTGGCCACCCAGAGCACCAGGATGACTGGCATGATCCCCAGCACCTGGCCTCTAAACACCTCTCAGGACATCACCGTAAGGCCCGCTCCCTTCTGATGACCCGGGACCCCACAGAGTGGGACCAGAGTCGCCCACTGAGCCCTCACCTATGGGGAGCACCTGGCTTAGGGGCGTGTCTCCACCCCTCTGCCCACCTCAACCCTTGGATGAACCCACTTGCTCCTCCCAGAAGCTGCCTCGGGGAAAGGGAGGGCATGACCCTCAAACGTTCAGGGGAATGGGTATGGCCAGGTGACTTACGCCTGTCACCTAAGCACTTGGGGAGGCTGAGACGGAAGATGGCCAGAGACCAGGAGCTCGAGAACAGGCTGGACACCATAACAAGCCCCCACCTCAACCACAAGCAAAACCCAGAAAACCTTGGGTGAGGCCAGGACTTGGTGTGATGATTGCCTCTGGCCCAGAGTTCAAGACTAGACAAGAAGACATGGGTGTCGACCAAATGGAAAGCCTGTGATAGCAGCAGTTTGGGAGGCCTAGGTCAAGAGCATGGCCCAAGTTGGGTGGTTTGAGAGCTTCTTGGATAACCTAGTGAGGAGAGAAAAGAAAGAAAGAAAGAAAGGTGAAAGAAAAAGAGAAAGAAAGAAAGAAAGAAATCCATTCTGCAAACCTGCGTTCAGTCCTTTCCCCCACCCCCCATTTGTGAGAGTTCCCCAAGTTCAGCACATTCCAGTCCCAACCATTCCAATGGCTTCCCCCGCTTTGTTTTGTGAGTTCCTGAGGCTCCCTGATCGTGTTCCTGCCGGCTTCCCTCTCTGAGGGGAGAAATGTCCCCCAGGCTGGCTGACATTCCGATTTGGCAATGAGGACCTTCCTCCAAGAAAGGCCAGGGACACATCCCTCAACCGAAGTCATTTCTTCCCCACCAATCTCATTTTTCCTGGCTCTAAAGCCAGTCGCCCTGTTAACACAGCATGCACAGTTGCAAATTTGTGTAAGATTCTGATATTTTCGAGACAGGGTCTTGCTCTGTGGCCCAGGCTGGGCCCTGGAGATATGACCGTTGTTCACCGCCAACCTCCAAATCACAGGCTCCGGTGATCCCCCAGCCTCAGCCTCTGGACTGTCAGGGATGATGGGCACCATGACCCCACAATCCCTTTTTGGAAGGATGTGGAGATGGGGACTCCCTGTGTGACCCAGGCTGGCCTTGGGCTCCTTGGCTCCAGCCATCCTCCTGCTTCGATCTCCCAGATCACTGGTATTCCAGCTGTGGGCCACCACACCAACCCTTCTGGTTCGTTTTTGACAAAGGATCAATGCCGGGCTAGGCAGCTCAGCCTTGTCATCCCAGCACTTTGGGAGGTGGAGACAAGCAGCCGACCTGAGCCCAGGGGCTGAAACCTGCCCAGAAAACTTGGAGAGACCTCTTCTCTACCCTCCATCTCAAATGAGGTGGCGTGGTGGTACACACCTGTTGTTACGGCTTCTCAGAAGGCTGGGGAAGTCTCACCAGAGGCCGGTGGGCCGAGGCTGCAGTGGCTGGGATCGAGCCACCACCCCCAGCCTCAGCGATGGAGTGAGACTCTGACTCAAAGAAAAAAAAGAAATAAGGGAAAAAAAAGAAGAGCATCCAGTTGTGTATGGAATTGGGATCATTGTGAGCAGATAGAGATCATTAGCGAAGGAGGCCCCAGCCTTGTGCCTAGAGTTCCCAAAAGATGGCAGATCAACAGACAATCAGGTTGGGACTTTGGGAGGTCAGGTGGGGGACCACTGTAGCCCGTGAGTTTGAGACCAGACTGGTCCATGTATTGAGATGTTGTTGTTCCCCGGAACACAAACACTGCAGTCACATGAGGTGGCGCCCACAGTCCTGGCTATATGGGATGCAGTGGCCTCCATCCTGGGGCATTCCTTTGCATTGCCCCTGCTGACAGAACATGTGAGTCCAGGCTAGGCACTGTGGCACATGTCCATCACCCTGTGCCCTGGGAGGCCGAGACAGGAGCCTGCCTGAGAAGGGGTCAGTGACCAGTCCAGGCAATATGGCCAGACCTCATCTCAGCAAGAATTCCCCAAAATTGAGTCAGGCATGGTGGCTCCCGGAGTCCCGGCTGCTCGGGGGCTGAGGCAGGAGGACCGCCTGAGTCCTGCAGGTGGAGAAACCTGGGAGCCACTATCATGCCACCATGTCCCAGCCCAGCAGACGGAAACTCCGGCACCAAATACAGGCCTCCCACATGCATCATGATGGGCATCCTCAGCTCCCAGGGAAAGGTCCGCCTGGGCAGGGGAAGATGTAGTGATAGGGAGAGGAAGGTGACCTCCCCCCACCCAAAGGTGGCAGACAGGGAGACCAGAACCTGGGCAGGCCGCAGAGTTGCTGGACTGGCTTGTTTGCTCTGTGCCCGACGGTTGCCCTAGCTCGGGGTCATCTGTTCCTTGAGCTCAAATGCCTCCTTGCAGTGGGGCACATGTGGAGGGTGGAGGCAGGTTTTCAGTGGTGCATTGCCAGAGGCAAGGGCCAGACTTGCCCAGTGGCCACCTTTTAAATCTCCCATGAATGACAGGCAGGAAATACATTTAACTGTCCCATCCCTGAGGGTGAATCCTTGCTCTGGGTGGCAGGGGTGGTGGTGGTTGGTAAAATTATTCTACCGGGCTCGGTGGCTCCACCTGTAATCCCACACCTTTGGGAGGCTGCGGTGAGTGGATTGCCTGAGCCCATGGGTTCGAGACCCACCTGGGCAGTGAGACCTCATCTCTACAATAAATCAAAAAATCAGCCGGGTGTGGCAGCGCATGCCTGTAATTCCAGCTACTCGGAAGGCCGAGCTGGAAGGATCGCCGGAGCCCAGCAGGCGAGATTGCGGTAGCCAGGAGCGGCCACTGCCCTCCAGTCTAGGCGACCGAGTGAGACTCCAACTAAAAAAAAAAAAATTATCTGAGTCGGAGTCCCAATCTGTCTCCCAGACCAGAGTGCAGAGGTTGCTCTTGGACATCGTGGCCTACATCGCCTGGGATACAGCAAAACCCCTGAAGCTGCCACCTGAGTGTGCAGAACTACAGGTGTGCACCACCATGCTTGGCTCATTTTTTCGGCCTCTTGTAGTGATGATGTTTCGCCTGGGGCTCAGGCTGGTTTCAAACACAGGGGCACAGGCCATCCACTCACCTCGGCCTCCCAGAGTGCCATGATGATTGACGTAAGGCCCCTACCCGGCCTCCACACCCCTCTCAGAATCTCCCTGTGATGTTGACTCACTTCTGACAGCCCGGGACCCCAGAGAGTGTGGCCGGGATCGCACGATAAACCCTCCTCCATGGGACAGACTGGTGCAGGGTGTGTCTCTGCTGGGGCACCCGCCCCTCCACCCTCCTCATTTCCCAGGGTGAACCTGGTCACTCCTCTCAGGAGACAGCTTGGGGAAAGGGAGGTCGTGACTCTCAAACATTCAGAGTGGTGGTGACAACCGGGCAACACATGCCTGTCTCCCAGACATGGAAAAATGGCTGGAACCTGGTAGCTCAAGACCAGGCTAGACACCATAGCAAGCCTCCACCTCAACTCCAAGCAAAACCCAGAAAACCTTGTGTGAGGGCAGGCCTCTGTGGGAGGACTGACTCCAGGCCAGAGTTGAAGACCAGGCCTGAAAACCAGGATGTTGACCCAACGGAAAGACTGTGATTGCAGCAGTTTAGGAGATCCAGTCTTAGAATATGTCCTGAGTTGGGTAGTTTGAAAACAGCCTAGGCAAACTAGTGAGGAAAGAAAAGAAAGACGGAAAGAAAGAAAGAAAGAAAGAAAAAAGAAAGAAAGAAAGAAAGAAAGAAAGAAATCCATTATTCTGCAAACATTCTGCTCTCAGTCTTTCCTCCCCTGTCTCCCCACATTTGAGGGTCCCCCAAGCTTGGCATCTTCCAGCCCCAACCCCCCCAATGGCTGCCCCCATTTTGATGTGAAAGTTCCCGAGTACCTGGCTTGGCTACTGCAGGCACTCCTCTCCGAGGGGAGAAATGTGCCCCAGGCAGGTAGACCCTCTGACTCGGCAACGAAGACCTTTCACCAAGAAAGGCCACGGACAGATCCCTCACCTAGGGACATTTATCTCCCACCAATCCCATTTTTCCTGGCTCTAAAGTCAGTCGCCATGTGAACACACCACACGCAGTTCAGAATCTGTGTATGAAACTGATGTTTCTGGAGACTGGGTCTGGCTCTGTTTCCCAGGCTGGGGCCCAGAGACATGACCGTCGTTCACCACAATACTCAAAATCATGAGCTCCAGTGATCCTCCCACCTCTGCCTCCAGAGTGGCCAGACTGAAGGGCACCTCGACCCTAGACACCCTGTTTGGATGAGTGCAGAGATGGGGTCTCCCTGCATTACCGAGGTTGGCCTTGGGGTCCTGGGCTACAGTCATCCTCCTGCTTTGGCCTCCCAGAGCACTGGAATTCCAGGAAAGGTCTGCCATGTCAGGCCTTCTGGTTTGTTTTCAATGAAGGATTGAGGTTGGGCTCGGGGGCTCAACCTCATCATCCCAGTGCTTTGGAGTGTGAGGCCAGCAGCCAGCCTGAGTCCATGGGCTGAGACTCACATGAGCACCTTGGCGAGACCACATCTCTAACCTCCATCCCAAATGAGGGGAGTGTGGTGGCATGCGCCTGTAGTTCCGGCTCCTCCAAAGGCCAGGGAAAGGCTCGCCACAGTCCGACAGGCCAAGGCTGTGGTGGCTGGAAGCAAAGCACTGACCTCCAACCTGGGTGACAGAGTGATACTCCGACTCAAAGAAAAAAAGAAAAGAGAAAAAAAGGAACATCCATTTGTTTATGAAGCTGGGATCATCATGAACAGGCAGAGATCATTTGTGAAGGAGGACCCAGCCTTGGGCGTAGAATTCTCAAAAGACAGTGGATCAACAGACAATTGGGCTGTGAATTTGAGAGGCTGATGTGGGTAACCGCTGGAGTCCAGGAGTTTGAGACCAGCTTGGGCCACATAGTGAGACCTCGTTGCTCACCAGAATGCAAAAACTGGAGTCGTGCATGGTGGCACCTGCAGTCACGGCTACATGGGATGTGGTGGCCTCCATCCCAGTGTTTTTATTTGTGATGTCCTGGCTGACAGAACATGGGAGTCCAGCCCAGACACCATGGCTAATGGCTGTCAGCTGCCACCCTGGTAGGCCAAGGCAGGAGGCTGGTTGAGCCCAGGGGTCACAGACCAGCCCAGGTGACCTGGACAGACCTCCTCTGGGTGAGAGGTGCCCAAAATTGAGGCATGCGTTGTGGACCCCAGAGTCCCAGCTGCTCATGGGATGACACAGGAGTACTGCTTAAGCCCCACATTTTGAGGCCCCAGGAGCCACAATTGTTTCTCTGTGCCTCTGCCCCACCAATGGAGACTCTGGCGACAAAAAAGACATCTCCCATGTGAATAACAATGGGCCTCCACGGTTCCCCAGTGAAAGGGCCACACGGGCGCGGGATAATGGAGTTATTGGGATAGGAATGGGCCAACCCCACCTGAAGGTGGCAGACAGGGTGACTGGAACCTGGGCTGGCCATGGAGTTGCCAGACCACCTTGTACGCTCTGTGCCCAATGACTGCCCTAGCTCTGGGCCGTCCTTTCCTTGAGCTCACACACGTCTTTGCTGTGGGCTTGAGTGTGGAGGGTGGAGGCAGGCCTTCTGGGGCATGTGGCCAAAGGTGCGGGATGGACCTGCCCTGTGGCCACCCTTGGAACCTACCATGAATGACAGGGCGGATAGTGCCGTTTCCTCCCCCATCCATGAGGGTGACTTCTCGCACAGGGTGGCAAGGGTGGTGGTGGTGGTGGTGGTGGTGGTGGTGATTATTATTATTATGGGTCAGAATCCCTCCCTGTCACCCAAGCAGGAGTGCAAGGGCATGCTCACGGCCACTGAGGCCTCCACCTTCTGGGCTCAGGCAATCTTCCCACAATGGCCCCCTGAGTGGATGGAACCATATGCCTGCGCCACCATGTCTAGCTAATTTTTTTATTTATTTTTGATGGCCAAGGCGAAGTCTTGCCTTGTATCCTGGGCTGGTGTCAAACCCGCAGTCTCAGGCCATCCACATGCCTGGACCTCAGAAGCGTGGGAATGCCAGCCTGAGACCCTGATCCCAGTCTGTGGTTTTTGTGGTGGTGGTTGGTATTATTATTCTAAGTCAGAGTCACTCTGTTGCCAAGGATGGAGTGCAGGGGCCCACTCGGACACCCTGACCTCTACTGACTGGGCTCTGGTGATCCTCCTGCCACGGAAATACAAGTGGCTAGAAGGACAGGCATGTGCTACCACGCTCGGCTCATTTGTTTTGCTTCTTATAGAGGAGATCTTGCCAAGGTGTCCGGGTTGGCCTCGAACAAGGAGGTTCAGGCCAGCTTCTCACCTTGGTCACACAGAGCACCAGTATGACAGATGTGAGCACACCTGCCCGGCCTCCACACCCCTCTCAGGGACCCACCCTGAGGCCCACTCCCTTCTGATGACCCGGTATCCTGAGAGGGTAGCCAGAGTTGCCCACTGAGCCTTCTCCAGGGAGAGCGTCTGGTGCAGGGAGTTGTCTTTGCCAGGGTGCCCACCCCTCCACTCACCTCATTCCCCATGGTGGAACCACTTGCTTCTCTCAGGGGCCATCCCTGAAAAAGGGAAGGCGTGACTCTCAAACTTTTGGGGCAGGCAGAATAGCTGGGCGACTCATGCCTGTCTCTTAGGCACTTGAGGAGGCCGAGACTGGAAATGGCCAGAGCCCAGGAGCTTGAGACATGGATGCAAACCATAGTAAGCCCCCACTTCGACCCCAAGCAAAACCCAGAAAACCTTGGGTGAGGGCAGGTCTCAGTGGGAGGATCTCCTCCAGCCCAGAGTTCAAGACCAAGGAGGAAGACCAGGATGTTGAACAAATGGAAAGCGTGTGATGACAACGTTTTGGGAGACAAAAGACAAGAGGATGGCCCGAGTTGGGCAGTTTGAGAGCAGCCTGGGCAAACTAGTGAGGGGAGAAAATGAAGAAAGAAAGAAAGAATGAATGAAAGAAATCCATTCTGTTGCAAACCATCTGCCCTCTGTCCTTCCCCCCACACCCCCACATGAAAGCGGCCCCCAAGCTCGACTCTTTCCAGTCCCAAACCCCCAGATGGCTGCCCATGTTTGGTGCAGGAGTTCCCGAGGTACGCTGGCCAGGTTCCTGCCAGCACTCCTCTCTGAGGTGACAAATGTGCCCCAGACAGGCCGACCCTCCAAATGGACAGTGAGGACCTTCCACCAAGAAAGGCAAGGGACACATCCCTCACCTGGGGACATTTCCTCCCACCCAATCCCATTTTTCCTGTCTCTAAATCCAGTCACCCTGTGAACATAACACATGCACTTGAGAACTGTACGATTCTGATGTTTTTGAAGAAAGGGTCTTGCTCTGAGGACCAGACTGGGGCTCAAGGACACGACTGTTGTTCACCACCAGCCTCGAAATCATGAGCTCTGGCAATCCTCCCGCCTCAGCCTCTGGAGTGGCAGGACGACTGGCATCTCGACCCCAGATCCCTTGTTGCGATGGGTGTGGTGATGGGGTCTCCTTCCGTGGTCAGGGCAGGCCTTGATTTCCTGTGCTCCAGCCAGCCTTCCACCTCAGCCTCCAAGAACGCTGGGATTCCAGGCACTGGCCGCCACACCAGGCCTTCTGGTTCATTTTTGACTAAACATTGAGGCCAGGCTAGAGGGCTCAACCTCATTATTCCAGTGCTTTGCGAGGCCAAGGCCAGCAGCCAACCCAAACCCATGGGCCAAGATTCACTCAGGCATCTCAGTGAGACCTCTTCTCTACCTTCCATCCCAAATGAACCAGGCATGGTGGAGTGTGCCTGCCATTCTGACTCCTTGGAAGGCCGGAGAGAGGCTCACCAGAGCCCAGTGTGCTGAGGCTGTGGTGGTGGGAAGTGGGCCTCCAACTTCCAGCCTGGGAGACCGATTGAGACTCTGATTCAAAGAAAAAAAGGAAAAAAGGAAAAAAACCCAAGAGTATTCATTTGTGTATGGAGTTGGGATTATCATGAACAGACAGAGATCCTTTGGAATGGAGGCCCAGCCTGGGGCCCAAAGTTCCCCTAAAAGATGGTGGATCAGCAGGCAATCGGGATGAGGCATTGGGAGGCCGAGACAGGGGACTGCTGGAGCCCAGGAGTTTGAGATCTGCCTGGGCCATGTGGTGAGACCTTGTAGCTCCCCGTAATGCAAACACTTGACTCGGGTGTGGTGGCCCCCATTGTCCTGGCTACATGGGATGTTGTGGCCACCATCCAGGGGCATTCCTTTTCTTCACTCCCACAGGCAGAGTGTGCGTGTCCAGCCCGGACACCGTGGCACATGGACGTCAGCCCCAACCCTGGGAGGCTGAGGCAGAGGCTGCCTGAGCACAGCGGTCAGAGACTAGGCCAGGCTACGTGGTCAGATCTTATCTTGGTGAGATGTCCCCAAAATCGAGTAAGACATGGTGTCCCCCAGAGTCCCGTCTGCTTGGGGCCCGAGGGGTAAGACCTATGCCCTGCAGGTCGAGGCCCAGGGAGCCACGATTGTGCTGCCATGCCCCAGCCTGCCTGATGGAGACTCTGGCGACCAAAAGACGCCTCCTACTGCATCACAACAGGTGTCTATGGCTCTCCAGGGAAAGGTCCGCATGGGTGGGGGACGATGGAGTGATCAGGAGAGGAAAGGGCCTTCTTCCTGCCCAAAGGTGGCAAACAGGGCATCTGGACCTGGGCTGACCATGGCATTGCCAGACCGCCTTGATTGCCAGACTCCCTAGCTCTGGGCGGTCTGTTCCATGAGCTCACACACGTCTTTGCTGTGGGGCACGAGTATGGAGTGTGGAGGCAGCCCTTCTATGGTAGGTGGCCATATGCATTGAATGGATGTGCCCGGTGACCACCTTTGATATCTACGGGAATGAGAGACCAGAAAATGCCTTTTCTCTCCCATCCCTGAGGGTGACACCTCACACTGTGGAAGGGGTGGTGGTGGTGATTAGTATTATTTGGAGTCAGAATCCCACTCTGTCACCCTGGCCAGAGCACAGGGACATACTCACGGCCATGGTGGACTCCACCTACTGGGCTCAGGCAATCCTCCCACATTGGCCCCCAAAATGCCTGTAACTACAGGTCTGTGCCACCACACCCGGCTAATCTTTGGATTTATTTTTGAAGGCCGAGATGAGGTCTCACCCCATTTCCCGGGCTGGTGTCAAACCTGCATGCTCAGGCGGTCCATTCGTCTAGGCCTCCGAAGGGCCAGGATGCCAGGCTGAGCCCCTGAGCCTGGCCTATAGTTGTGGTGGTGGTGGTGGTAGTTCGTATTATTACACTGAGTCAGAGACCTACTCTGTCGACCAGGCCGGAATGCAGGGGCCTGCTCTTGATCAATGCGGCCTCCACCATCTGGGCTCCAGCAATCTTCCTGCTGAGGACTCTGGAGTGGCCAGAACGACAGGCATGAGGCACCATGCTCTGCTCGTGTTTTGGCTTCTTGCAGAGATGAGGTCTTGCCAAGGTGCCCAGGGTGGTCTTGAGCATGGAGGCTAAGGCCAACCTCATGCTTCAGCTTCACAGAATGCCAGGATGACAGGTGTGAGCCTGATGCCTGGCCTCTACACCACTTTCAGGGCTCCACCATGAGGTCTGCTCCCTTCTAACAACCCGGGACCCAGGACAGGCAATTCCTGGAGGGTGCACTTCCTGGAGGGAGCACTGGATGCAGTGGCTTGTCTACACCAGGGCACCGTCTGGGGCATGTGGCCAAAGGCAAGACAGATGTGCCCAGTGGCTCCTTTGAAACCTCCCATGAACCACAGGCCAGAAAGTGCCTTTTCTTCTCCCATCCTTGAGTGTGTCTCCTCACTTTGAGTGGAAGGGGTAGTTGTGGTGGTAGTGATTGTGATTATTATTATTTGTAGTTTAAATCCCACAGTCTTTCTCAGGCCAGAATACAGGAGCATGGGTAAGACCACTACGGACTCCACCTGTCGGGCTCAGGAGATCCTATTGCCTCAGCCCCTCAGGTGGCTGTATCCACAGGTCTCTGCTACCACACCCAGCTAATCTTTGGATTTATTTTTGATGGTTGAGACAAAGTCTCTTCCTCTGTTCTGGACTGGGGTTGAAGCCGCAGGCTCAGGCCATCCACTCACCTGGGCCTCCAAGGGCCAGGATGCTAGGCTGAGCCGCTGAGCCTGTCCTGTGGTAGTGGTAGTGGTGTTGCTTGGTATTATTATTCTGAGTAGGAGTCCCGCTCTGTTGCCCAGGCCAGAGCACAGAGGCCCACACTTGGACACCACTCCCTCCACCAGCTGGTTCCTGGCGATCCTCACACCTCAGCTTCCCAAGTGGCCAGAATGACAGGATTGTGCCACCACGCTCATCTCATTTTTTTGGCTTCTTGGGGAGACAAGATCTTGTCAAGGTTCCCAGGCTAGTCTTGAAGCTGAGTCTCAGGACTTCCTCTTGCCTCGGTCACCCCGAGCCCTGGGATGACCTGCATAAGCCACCACACCAGGCCTCAAAACACCTCTTGGGACACCACCATGAGGCCCACCCCCTTCAGATTACCCGGGACCACGGAGACTGTGACCGGATTCACCCACCAAGCCCTCCCTGTGGGGAGCACCTGGCACAGGGGTGTGTCTCCACCAAGACACCTACTACTCTGCCTGTCTCGTTGCCCTGGGTGAACCCACTCACTCCTCCCAGGAGCTGCCTCGTGGAAAGGGAGGGCATGACTCTCAAAATTAGGCCTGGATGGTTGAGTGACTCATGACTTTCTCCTCAGCACTAGGGAAGGGCAAGACAGAAAGATGATCGGAGCCTGGGAGCTAGAGAACAGGCTGGACACCAAGCAAGCTGCCACGATGACCCCAAGCACAACCCAGAAAACCTCGAGTGAAGGCAGACCTTGCCGTGAAAATCACCTCTGGCCCAGATTTCAAGACCAGGCAAGAAAACTAGGAAGTCGACCAAATGAAAAACCTGTGATAGCAACAGTTTGGGTGACCTAAGCCAAGAGGATGGCCCAAGTTGGGCGGTTTGAGAGCAGCCTGGGCAACCTAGTGAGGAATTAAAAGAAAGACAGGAAGATTGAAAGAAAGAAAGAAAGAAAGAAAGAAAGAAAGAAAGAAAGAAAGAAAGAAAGAAAGAAAGAAAGAAAGAAATCCATTCTCCTGCAAACCTTCTGCACTCAGTCCATCCCCCTGCCCCCCCAAATGTGAGGGTCCCCCAAGCTCGGACCTTCCAGTTCCAAATCCCCCAATGGCTGCTCCCGCTTGGTTCAGAAGTTCCAGAGGTTCCCTAGCTGGGTTCATGCTGGTTCTCCTCTCTGAGGTGAGAAATGTGCCCCAGACTGGCCAACAGTCTGATTCGGTAATGAGGAAATTCTGCCAAGAAAGGCCAGGGACACATCCCTCCACAAGGGGACATTTCTTCATCCCAATCCCATTTTTTCTGGCTATAATGCCAGTCAGCCTGTGAACACACCTTGAGCAGTTGAGAATCTGTGTATGATTCTGATGTTTTCGAGACAGGGTCTGGCTCTGTGGCCCAGGCTGGGCCCCGGGGATGTGACCATTGTTCACCGCCAGGCTCCAAATCGCATGTTCTGGTGTTCCTTCTGACTCAGTTTCCAGAGTGTCAGGGACGAGGTGCATCATGACCCCAGTCCCCCTGTTTAGATGCGTGTGGAGACAGTGTCTCCCTACATGGCCTGGACTGGCCTTGGGCTCCTGGGCTCCAGCCATCCTCCCACCTCGGCCTCCCAGAATGCTGGGATTCCAGGAGTAGGCTGCAACACCAGGCTTTGTGGTTAATTTTTGAAAAAAGATAGAGGCCGGGCTAGAGGGCTAAGCCACATCATCCCAGCACTTGGGGAGGTAGAGGTCAGCAGCTGGTCCTAGCCCACGGGCTGAGACCCACATGGGCACCTTATCTACTCTTCATCCCAAATGAGCCAGATGTAATGGCACACACCTGTCATTCTGGCTCCTGGGAAGGCCAAGAAAAGGCTCGTCGCAGTCCAGCAGGCCGAGGTTGCAGTGGTCGGGAGTGAGTCACTCCCATCGAGCCTGGGTAATGTAGCGAATCTCTGAATCAATAAAAAAATGAAAAAAGGAAAAAAAGAAGAGCATCCATTTGTGTATGGAGCTGGGATGATCGTGAACAGACAGAGATCATTTGGGAAGGAAGCCCCAGCTTTGGGCATAGAGTTCCTGAAAGGCAGTGGATTGGCAGACATTTGGGCTGTGGCTTTGGGGGGATGAGGCAGGAGACCGCTGGAGCCCAAGAGTTTGAGACCAGCCTGGGCCAAATAGTGAGACCTTGTCACTCCCCAGAGCGCAAACACTGGAGTCGCATGTGGTGGCGCCTGCCATCTCAGTTACATGGGCTGCAGTGACCCCCATCCTGGAGCATTCATTTGTGTCACCCCTGTGACAGATTGTGTGAGTCCAGGTCGGACATGATGGCTAATGGCCATGATATCCTCTCCTGGGAGGCCAAGGCGGGAGGCTGCCTGAAACCAGGGGTCGTAGACCAGCCCTGGTGAACAGGCCAGACCTCATCTTGGTGAGAGGTCCATAATATTGAGTTAAGCATGGTGGCCCCCAGAGTCCCATCTCCTCTGGGGACGAGGTGGGAGTACCACCTGAACACCACAGTTGAGTCCCCAGGAGCCACTATAATGCTGCCGCACACCAGCTATGCCAAAACAGACTTTGGCGACAAAAAGATACCTCCCATGTGCATCACAATGGGCCTCCATGGCTCCCCAGTGAAAGGTCCACATGGGTGGGGGATGATGGCATTATCGGGATAAGAAAAGGCCACCCGTGCCCGAAAGGGTCAGACAGGATGACTGGAAGCTGGGTTTGCAGTGGCCTTGCTGGACCGTCTCAATCGCTGTATGCCCTATGACTGCCCTATCTCTGGGCCGTCCTTTCCTTAAGCTCACACACGTCTTTGCTGTGGGGCAGGAGTGTGGAGGGTGAAGGTAGGCCTTCTGGGTCACGTGGTCGAAGGCACGGGACAGACGTGCCTGGTGGCCACCCTTGAAATCTTTCACAAACAGCAGGCCATAAAGTGCCTTTTCCTCTCCCATCCATGAGGGTGGCTTCTCGCACTGGGTGGTAGTGGTGGTGGTGGTGGTGATTATTATTATTATTTAGAGTCACAATCCAACTCTCTCGCCCAGGCCGGAGCACATGGGCACACTCACAGCCACTGCAGAAAGATGGTGGATCAGCAGACAATTGGACTGTGGCTTTGGGAGGCTGAGTTGGGGGACCAGTGGAACCTGGGTGATCCCAGATCAGCCTGGGCCACGTAGTGAGATGTTGTCACTCCCTGGAGCACAAACACTGAATTCACATGTGGTGATGCCTACGGTCCCAGCTACACTGGAAGCAGAGGCCACAGTCCCGGGGCATTCTTTTTCATCACCCCCTGACAGAATGTGCAAGTCCAGGCCAGGCATCATGGCTCACAGCCATCAGCCCCACGCCTTGTGAGGCCAAGGTGGAAGGCCAGGTAACCACCTTTAAATCCTTGCACAAATGACAGTCCGAAAAGTGTCTTTTCCTCTCCCATCCCTAAAGGTGACTCCACTCACTGTGTGGCAGGGGTGGTGGAAGGGGTGGTAGTGATTATTATTATTTGACTTCGGAATCCTGCTCTGTCACCCAGGCCATAGTGAAGGGGCATGCTCTTGGCCACCATGGCCTCCATGATGATGGCAAATGCAGACACCACCTGATGGGCTCAGGCAATCTTGCCACTTCGGTCACCCAAGTGGCTGTAACCACAGGCTGTGTCACCCCGCCTGGCTAATCTTTGAATTTATTTTGTTGGTCATGATGAGGTCTAGTCCTGTGTCCTGGGTTGGTGCCAAACCCGCAGGCTCAGGCGGTCCACTCACCTTGCCCTCTGAAGGACCGGGATGCCAGGATTAGCCTCAGAGTCCAGCCTGTCATTGTGGTTGTGTTGGTGGTTATTATTATTCTGAGTCAGAGTCCCACTCTGTTGCCCAGGCCAGAGACAGGGACCCACTCTCCGTCACCGTGGCCTCCACCGGCTGTGCTCGGGCAATCATCCTGCTGCAGCCTCCTGAGTGACTGGAACGTCAGCTATGCACTACCACAATTGACTCATTTTCTTGGCTTCTATTAGAGACAAATTTTAGCCAAGGTGCCTGGTCTCGAACCAGGGGACTCAGGCCATCCTCTTGCCTCGTACTCACAGAGCACCGGGATGACAGTGTGAGCCCCCGTGCCTGGCTACCACACCCCTCTCTGGGCCCCACCACAATGCCAGATCATTTCTGATGACCCAGAACCCAGGAGAAGGTGACTGAACCTCACGGCTGGGCCCTCCCCAGTGGGAGCACCTGGTGCAGGGGCATGTCCCCACTGGGGCACCCAACCCTCTGCCCGCCTTGTTCCTCAAGGAGGACGCACTCACTCCTCCCAGGGGACACCTCGGGGAAAGGGAGGGCATGACTCTCAAACCTTTGGAGGGGCAGGGATTGCTGGGCAACTCATGCCTGTCTCCTCAAAATTCGAGGTGGCTGAGATGGATAGATGGCCAGAGCCTGGGAACTCAAGACTAGGCAGGACACCATAGCAAGCCCTACCTCGACCCCAAGAAAAACTCAGAAATCCTTGGGTGAGGGCAGGCATCCGCAGAAGGATTGCCTACGGCACATAGTTCAAGACCACGGAGGAAGACCAGGAGTCGACCAAATGGAAAACCTGTGATCACAGCCGTTTGACAGGCCCAAGCTGAATGGGTGGCCCAAGTTGGCTGGCTTGAGAGCTGCCTGAGCAGCCTAGTGAAGAAAGAAAACAAAAAAAGAATGAACAAAAGAAAGAAATCCATTTTCCTCCAAACCTTCTGGCCTCAGTCCATCCCCCAGCCCCTCCAAATTGTAAGTGTCCCCCAAGCTTGGCATCTTCCAGCCCTTAACCCCCACATTGGCTGCCCCACTTTGGTGCTCCCTGGCTGGGAAGCTCCTGCCCACTCTCCCTGGCTGAGGCTCCCTGACCGGGTTTGTGCCCACTCTCCTCTCTGAGGTGAGAATTCTTCCCCAGGCGGGCCGACCCTCCGACTCAGAATTGAGGACCTTCCTCCAAGAAAGTATGGGGACATATCTCTCACCTGGGGACATTTCTTCCCTATCAATCCCATTTTTCCTGACTCTAAAGCCAGTCGCCCTGTGAACACTCCACACACAGTTGAGAATCTTGTACGATTCTGATGTTTTTGGAGACAGGATCTGACTCTTTGACCCAGACTGGGGCCTGAGAGCACAAATGACGTTCACTGCAAGCCTCGAAATCACAGTCTCTAGTGATCCTCCCGCCTCACTCTCTGGAGTGGCTGGGATGACGGGCATCTCGACCCCAGATCACCTGTTTGAATGGGTACAGAAACGTGGACTCCCTGTGAGGCCCAGGCTGGCCTTGAGCTCCTGGGCTCCAGCCATCCTCCAGCCTTGGCCTCCCAGAGTGCTCGGATTCCAGTCATGGGCCACCTTGCCAGGGCTTCTGCTTCCTTTTCGATGAAGGATCAAGGCTGGGCTCTGGGACTCAGCCTCATCATTCCATCTCTTTGGAAGTCTGCGGCCAGTGGTCAGTTTGAGTCCTTGGGCTGAGACCCATCCGGGCACCTTGGCGAGACCTCGTCTACCCTCCATCCCAAATGAGCAAGATGTAGTGGCAAAAACCTGTAGTTCTGGCTCCTCGGAAGTCCAGGAAAAGGCTTGATGGAGCTTGGCTGGCTGAGGCTGTGGTGCCAGAGAGTGAGCCACCACTCTCCAGCATGGGTGATGGAATGAGACTTTGACTCAAAGAAGCAAAGGAAAAAAGGATAAAAAAGAAGAGCATCCATTTGTGTATTCAGTTGGTATTATCATGAACAGAGAGATATAATTTGGAAGGATGCCCCAGGTTTGGACCTAGGGTTTCTGAAGGAAGATGGATTGGCTGACAATCAGGCTTTGACCTGGGAGGCCAAGGTAGGGGACCACTTAGGCTTGGGAGTTTGATACCTGCCTGGGCCACTCAGTGAGAACTTTTGCTCCCCGGAGCCCAAACGCTGGAATCATGCGTGGTGGTGCCCGTGGTCCCAGCTACAAGGGAGGCAGTGGTCTCCAACCCAAGGCATTCCTTTGTGTTGCCCCCACTGACAGAAATTTTGATTCCAGTCTGGGCACGGTGGCTCATGGCTGTGAGCCCTGCACCATGGGAGGCCAAGGCGGGAGGCTGTCTGAGCCCAAGAGTCTGTGACCAGCCAACGCAACCTGGCCTAACCTCATCTCAGTGAGAGGTCCCCAAAATTGAGTCAGGCATGGTGGCCTCTGGAGTCCAGGTTGCTTTAGGGACTAGGTGGGAGAACCATCTGAGCCCTGCAGGTCAAGGCCCCAGGAGACCCAATCGTGCATCTGTGCCCCAGCCCAGGCAACGGATACTCCAGCAACAAAAAAACCGCCTTCCTCGTGCATCATGATGGGCGTCCACAGCTCCCCAGAGACAGGTCCATGAGGGCAGGGGACAATGGAGTGATAGGGAGAGGAGGGGGCGCTCCCCCTGCCTGAAGGTGGAATACAGGGCAACTGGAACCTGGACTGGCCATGGCATTGCCCAGGCTGCTTTGATCACTTGGGGTCCTCTGTTTCGTGAGCTCACAAACTTCTTTGCTGTGGGACACGACTGTGGTGGGTGGAGAAAGGCCTTCTGTGTCACGTGGCCGAAGGAGCTGGATGGACGTTCCGGGTGGCCACCTTTGAAACCTTCCATGAATGACAGGCAGGAAAGTACCTTTTCCTCGCTGATCCATGAGGTTGACTCTTTGTGCTGTGTAGCAAATGTGGTGGTGGTGGTGATTATTATTATTAGTTGGAGTTGGTATCCCACCCTGTCACCCAGGCAGAAAGCAGAGCCACACTCATGGCTACTTTGGACTCCACATGCCGGGCTCGGGAGAAACTCCTGCCTCGGTCCCCTGAGTGGCTGGAACTATAGGCCTGCGACATGACACCCGAATTATCTTTGGATTTATTTTTGATGACCGAGATGAGACCTTGCCCCATGTCCCAGGGATGGTGTCAAACCTGCAGTCTCAGGCCATCCACTCGCCTGGGCCTCCGATGGGCCGGGATGCCAGGCTGAGCCCCTGAGCCCAGCCTGCAGTTGTGGTGATGGTGGTGGTTTTTATTATTATTCTGAGTTGAAGTCGCACTCTGTTGCCCAGGTCAGAGTGCAGGGTACCACACTCGGCCACCACAGGCCCCACCAACTGTGCTCTGGTTATCCTCCTGCCATGGTATCCCAAGTGTCTGGAATGACAGATGTGTGCCACCACACTAGGCTCATTTTTTGGCTTCCTGTAGACAGAAGGTGTTACCAAGTTAAATGGGCTGGTCCCGAACCCTGAGGCCCAGGTCATCCTCTCACCTCAGCCTCCCAGAGCACCAGGATGACAGTTTTGAGCCCCTGTGCCAGGCCTAGACACATCTCCTGTGACCCCACTGTAAGGCCCACCCCCTTCCGATGACCCAGGAACCAGGAGAGGGCAGCCAGTGTTGTCTGCTGAGCCATCCCTGGGGAGAGAGCCTGGAGCAGGTGTTTGTCTCTAATGGGGCACCCACCCCTCTGCCCGCCTTGTTCTCCAGGTTGGACCCACTCTCTCCTTCCAGGGCCCACCCGGGGAAAGGGAAATGTGCCTCTCAAACCTTGGGGGGCCGGAGACGGCCGAACAACTCACACCTGTCTCCTTGGCACTAGAAGAGGCTGAGTCGGGAAGATTTCCAGAGCTCAGGAGTTTGAGACCAGACTCGACACCATAGCAGACTTCCACCTCTACCCCAAGCAAAAACCAGGAAAACTTGGTTGAGGGCAGCCCTCGGTGGGAGTACTGCCTCTGGCCCAGAGTTCAAGGCCAGGTAGGAAGACAAGAATGTCAACCAAATGGAAAGCCTGTGATCGCAGCAGTTTGGGAGACCCAGGCCAAGAGAATGGCCCAAGTTGGCTGGTTTGAGAGCCACCTGGACAACATAATGAGGAAAGAAAAGAAAGAAAGAAGAAACAAAGAAATAAAAAATCCATTCTCCTGCAAAACTTCTGTCTCAGTCCTTCCCCCCATTCCCCCTACATGTGAGGGTTCCCCAAATTCGGCACTTTCCATCCCAAACACCACCGATGTCTGTCCCTGCTTTGGTGCAGGAGTTCTCAAGGCTCCCTGGCCAGGTTACTGCCAGCTTTCCTCTCTGAGGTGAGTAATGTGCCCCAGGCAGGCCGAACCTCTGACTCAGCAATGAGGATCTTCCACCAACAACTGCTAAGGACACATCCCTCACTGGGGAACATCACTTCCCCCCCCCAATTCCATTATTTCTGGCTCTAAAGTCACTTGCCCTATGAACACATCACTTGCAGTTGAGAATCTGTACGATTCTGATGTTTTTGGAGATAGGGTCTGACTCTGTGGTCCAGACTGGGGCCCGGGACACAACTGTAGTTCACTGCCAGCCCTGAAATCGTGGGCTCTGGTGATTCTCCCACCTCAGACTACTGAGTGGCTGGAACAATGGGCATCTCGAGCCCAGACCCCTTGTTTGGATGGGTGTGAAAACGAGGTATCCCTGTGTGGTCTAGGCTGGTCTTAGGATCCTGGACTCCAGCCATCCTCCAAACTCGGCTTCCCAGATCCCTGGGATACCAGTGTGTGAAGACCTTCAGATTTGTTTTCTACGATGGATTGAGGGCAGGCTCTCGGTCTCTGTATCATCAACCCAGCACTGTGGGAGTCCAAGGCCAGTGGC
The DNA here is from genome assembly GCF_000164805.1 of Carlito syrichta. Taxonomy (NCBI): domain Eukaryota; kingdom Metazoa; phylum Chordata; class Mammalia; order Primates; family Tarsiidae; genus Carlito; species Carlito syrichta. The sequence continues at coordinate 649,141 of NW_007252918.1, forward strand.
TGGGCTGTGCCCACGGGTCGAGAACCCCTCGCACACCTCAGCGAGACTTCGTCTTTACCCTCTATCCTAAATGAGCCAGAGGTGATGGTGTGTGCCTGTCATTCCATCTCCTCAGAAGCCCAGGTAAAGTCTAGTCCTGTGCCCTGAGGCTCTGATGGCCGGGAGGAAGCTAACACCCTCCATCCTGGTAAAAGAAGTGAGACTTCTACTTAAAAAAAAGGAAAAAAGGAAAAAACAAGAGCATTCATTTGTGTATGTAGTTCAGATCATCATGAACAGACGGAGATCATTTGGGAAGCAGGACACAGCCTTGGGCCTAGAGTTCCCAAAAGATGGTGGATCAGCAGACAATGGGCTCTGGCTTTGCGAGGCCAAGACGGGGGACCACTGGAGCCCAGGAGTTTGAGACCAGCCTGGGCCATGTAGCAAGAACCCCGGCACTCTTCGAATCGCAAACACTGGAGTCATTGGTGGTGGTGCCCGTGGTCCTGGCTACATGGGGTGCAGTGACCTCTGTCCCAGGGTGTTTCTTTGTGCCTCCCCTGCTGAAAGAATGTGTGAGTCCATCTCGGGCACCGTGGCTCACACCCATCAGCCCTATGCCCTGGGTAGCTGAGGCAGGAGGCTGAGAGTATCCCGGGTGACATTGGCAGACTTGTCTCGGTGAGAGGTCCCCATAATCAAGTCAGGTGTGGTGGCCCCCGGAATCCTGGTTGCTCAGGGGCCAGGGTATTAGTATCACCTGGGACCTGCAGCTTGAGGACCCGTGAGGCACAATCATGCCGCTGTACCCCAGCCTGGCCAACGGAGAATCCAGTGACAAAAAAGACACCTCCCAAGTGTGTCACAACTGGTGTCCACGGCTCCCCAGGGAAAGGTCCTCTTCGGTGGGGGTCGACAGAGTGATCAGGAGAGGGAGGGTCCCTCCTCTCCAAACATCTGCCAGAAGGTGGCAGACTCTTTGACCCCAACCTGGGCTGGTCATAGCATTGCCCGATCGCCTTGATCGTTCTGTGCCTGACAGATACACTACCTCTGGACTGTCTGTTCCATGAGCTCACACATTTCTTTTCAGTGGGGCATGAGTATGGAGGGGGGATGTAGCCCTTCTGGGGCACCTGGCTGAAGGCATGAGATGAACGTGCCCTGTGACCATCTTTGAAATCTCCCACAAACGACAAGCCAGAAAGTGTCTTTTCCTCTCCCATCCCTGAGGGTGACTCCTTGCACTGGGTCGCAGGGGTGGTGGTGGTTATTATTATTTGAATTCAGAATCCCACACAGTAGCCCAAGCTGGAGTGCAGGGGCACATTCACGGCCACCGTGTACTCTACCTGCTGGGCTCAGGTGATCCTCCCGCCTCCGAGCCCTGAGTGAGTGGAGCCACAGGCCTGCACCCCCATGCCCAGTTAAACTTTGGATTACTTTTTATGGCCCAGATGAGATCTCGGCTCGGGTCCCAGGCTGGTGTTGAACCCATAGGCTCAGGTCACCCACTTGCCTTTGACTCCAAAGGGCAAGGATGCTAGGCTGAACCCCAGCACCCAGTCTGTGTTTATGGTGGTGGGGGGGTTGGTATTATTATTCTTAATCGGAGTCCCAATCTATCACCCAGGCCAAAGTGCAGGGGCCTGCTCTCAGCCACCGCTGCCTACATTCCCTGGGCTCTGGCAATCCTCCCACCATGGCCTCCTGAGAGGCTGGAAAAACAGACGTGCACCACCGTGCACAGTTCAGGTTTTTGACTTCTTGTAGAGAGGTGGTCTCACCAAGCTGACTGGGCTGGGATCGCACCTGTGGGCTTAGGCCATCCTCTCGGCTTGGCCACCCAGAGCACCGGGTGACAGGCATGGGACCCCACACATGGCCTCCACACCCCTCTTGGGGACACACCATGTGTCCTGCTTCCTTAAAATGACCCAGGTCACAGAGATGGTGGCTGGAGTCTACTGCCAAGCCCTAATGGGGGAGCACCTGTCACAGGGGCGTGTCTCCACTGGGGCATTCACCCCTTCGCCAGCCTCGTTGCCCAGGGCTGATCCACTTGCCTCTTCCAGGGGTCACCTCAGGGAAAGAGAGGGTGTAACTCACAAATCAACGAGAGGATGGGGACAGCAGGGGACTCATGCCTGTCACCTCAGCACTTGAGGAGGATGATACAGGAAGATGCCCAGATCCTGCATGCTTGAGACCAGGCTGGACACCATCGACAACTTCCCCCTCGACCCCAAGCAAAACCCAGAAAACCTTGGGTGAGGGCAGGCGTTGGCAGAAAGATTGCCTCCAGCCCAGAGTTCAAGAGCAGGCAGGAAGACCAGGATGTCGACCAAATGGAAAACCTGTGATCATAGCAGTTTGGGAGGCCCAGGCTGAGAGAATGGCCTGAAGTTGGAGTTTTTAGAGCAGCCTGGGCAACCTAGTGAGGAAAGAAAAGCAAGCAAACAAGCAAGCAAGAAGCAAAGGAAGAAAGAAAAAGAAAACCATTCTCCTGCAAACCTTCTGCCCTCAGTCCTTTCTCCACCACTCCCCACACGGGTGAGGGTCCACAAAGCTCGACACCTTCCAGTCCCTACCCTCCCGAGTGGCTGCTCCCACTTTGGTGTTGGATTTCCCAAGGCTCCCTGGTGGGGTTACTGTTGGCTTTTCTCTCCAAGATGAGAAATGTTCCCAAGGAAAACCAACCCTCTGACTCGGCAACAAGAAAATTCTACCAAGAAAGGACAGGGACACTTCCATAACCTGGAGATATTTCTTCCCCCCAATCCCATTTTTCCTGTCTCTAAATCCAGTCACCTTTGAACTAACCATAATGATGCACAGTTGAGAATCTGTGTACGATTCTGATGTTTTTGGAGACAGGGTCTAGCTCTGTGGCCCAGGTTAGGGCCAGGTGATATGACTGTCATTCACCATCGGCCTTGAAATCATGGGCTTTGGCAATTCTCCCTCCCCAGTCTCTGGAGTGGCTGGGATGATTGGCACCTGAACTCCAGACCCCCTGTTTAGATGGGTGAGGAGATGGGCTCTCACTGCATGGCCCGGGTAGGACTTGGCCTCCTGGGCTCCAGCCATCCTCCAGATTCAGCCTCCCAGAGTGCTGAGATTACACGTGTTAGCTGCAGCGCCAGGCCTTCTGGTTCGTTTTTGATGAAGGATCACAGCCGGGCTCGGGGGCTCAGCCTCATCATTCCAGCGCTTTGAGAGACTGAGTCCAGTGGCCAGCCAGAACCCATGGACCTAGATCTGCCCAGGCACCTCGGTGAGACCTCGTCTCTACCTTCTAACCCAAAGGAGTCAGGTGTGGTGGCATGCGCCTGTCATTCCGGCTGCTCCAAAGGCCGGGAAAAAGCATGATGGAGTCCAGCAGTCCAGGGCTGCGGTGGCCGGGAGCAAGCCACTGCCCTCCAGTCTGGGAGACAGAGTGAGACTCCGAATCACAGCAAAAAAGGAGAAAAAGGGAAAAACAGAAGAGCATCCATTTGTCTATGGTTTTGAGATCATGGCTAACAGACAGATCATTTGGGAAGGAGGCGCCAAGCTTGGGCCTAGAGTTCCCGAAAGACTGTGTGTCAGCAGACAATTGGACTGTGGTTTTGAGAGGCCCAGATGGGAGTCCACTGGAGCCCAGGAGTTCGAGACCAGCTTGGGTCACGTAGTGAGATCTCGTCACTCCCAAGAATGCAAACCCTCAAGGAACACGCGGTGGCGCTGGTGGTTCCGGCTATATGGGATGTGGTGACCTCCAACTCAGGGCCTGCTTTTGTGTCTCCCCTGCCAACAGCATGTGTGATTCCACGTCAGGCCATCTGACCTGTGCCCTGGGAGGCCAAGGTGGGAGGCTGCCTGTGCCCAGGGGTCAGAGATCAGTTTGGGAGACATGGCCAGACCTCATCTCAGCATGAGGTTCCCAAAATTGTGTCAGGCGTGTTGGTGCCCGAAGTCATGATCATGCTGCTGTGCCCCAGCCCAGCCGATGGAGACTGCAGTGACAAAACAACCTCCCACATGCGTAACTGTGGTCCTCCATGGCCCCAGGGAGATGTCCGAGTGGGCAGGGGATGATGGAGTGATCGGGAGAGAAAGTGGTCCTCCCTCCACCCGAAGGTGGCTGACCAGCGACCAGAACCTGGGCTGGCTGTGCTGTTGCCAGATCGGCTTGATCGCTCTGGGCCCTATTGCTGGCAAAGCCTGGGGCCGTATCTTCCGTGAGCTCAATCATGTCTTTGTCATTAGGCAAGAGTATGGAGGATAGAGGCAGGCCTTCTGGGGTGGCCAAAAGTGCAGGATGAACATGCCCTGTGGCTACCTTTGAAACCTACATGAATGACAGGCTGGAAAGTGTTCTTTCTCTCCCATTCCTGAGGCTGACTCCTCATGCTGGGTGGCAGGGGTGGTGGTGGTGGTGGTTGTAGTGGCGTTGATTAATATTTGGAGTAGGAATCCCACTCTGTCACCCAGGTGGTAGAACAGGGGCACGCTAATGACCACCGCAGACTCCACCTTCCTAGCTCAGGTGATCCTCCCATCTTAGCCCTCCCAAGTGGCTTGAACCATAGGTCTGTGCCACCACGCCCAGCTAATGTTTGGATTTATTTTTGATGGCTTAGATGAGGCCTCGTCCAGTGTCCTGCTCTGGTCTAGGACCAGGGGGCTCAGGCGATCCTCTTGCCCTGGCATCCCAAGGGCAGGAGTGACAGACATGAGTCTGCACACCCATCCTCCACATACCTCTCAGGTCCCCACTGAGTCCCGCTCCCATCAGATGACCTGGAATCCCAGAGAGGGCAGCTGGAGTCACCCACTGAGACTGCCCTGGGTGGAGCATGCTCAGGGGCATGTCTCCACTGGGGCATTCACACCTCCACCAGCCTCATTCCCCAGGGTGGACCCGATTGCTCTTCTCAGGTGTTGCCTCAGTGAAAGTGAGGGTGTGACTTTCAAACCATCTGGTGGTGGCCAGCCAGGTAATTCACTCCCGTCTCCTCAGCATCAGGGAGGCTGAGACGGGAAGATAGCTGGCGTCCTAGAGCTGAGACAACATGGACACCATAGCAATCCCCCAACTTGACACCAAGTAAAACCCAGAAAATCTTGGGTGAGGGCAGGCCTTGGTGGGAGGATTGCCTCAGGTCCAGAGTTTCAGACCAGGCAGGAAGACCAGGGTGTTGACCAAATTGAAAGCCTGAGATCACAGCAGTTTGGGAGGGCGACAATGAGAGGAAGGCCCGAGTTGGGAGATGTGAGTACAGCCAGGACTACTTAGTGTGGAAACAAAAGAGAGGAAAAGAGAGAAAGAAAGGAAGAAATGCATTTTCCTGCAAACTTTCTGCTGAGTCCTTCTCCTCCCAGGCCCCCCCCAAAGCTCAGCATGTTTCTGCCCCAAACCCCAAATGGCTGCCCCCACTTTGGGACAGGATGTCCCAAGGATCCATGGCTGGGTTCCTGTTGGCTCTCCTCTCCAAGGTAAGAAATGTGCCCCAGGGAGCCCGGCCCTATGACTCAGCAATGAGGACGTTCTGCCAAGAAATGTCAGTGAGACAACCCTCACCCGGGGACATTCCTTCCCCCAGTCCCATTTTTTCTGGCTATTAAGCCTGTCGCCCTTTGAATACACCATGCGCAGTTGAGAATCTGCGTATGATTCTGATGATTTTGGAGACAGAGTCTGACTCTGTGGCCCAGGCTGAGGCCCAGGGGCACTATTGTCATTCACCGCCAGTCTCGAAATTGCGGGCTCTGATGATGCTCCTGCCTCAGTCCCTGGAGTGGCCAGAACGACAGGCACCATGATCCCAGACTCACTGTTTGGATGGGTGCAGAGAAGGGATCTCCCTGTGTGGCCCAGACTGGCCTTGGGTTCCTGGGCACCAGCCATCCTCCTGCCTCAGCATATAAGTGCACTGGGATTCCAGGCATAGGCCACCATATCCAACCTTTTGGTTCATTTTAGACAGATAGAGGCCTGGCATTGCGCCACAACCTTGTTATCCCAGTGCTTTGAGAGGCTGAGGTCAGTGGCCAGTCTCAGCCCACGGGTCCAAGAAGTGCCTAGGAAACTCAGTGAGACCACGTCACTAACCTCCATCCCAAATGAGCTGGCTGTGGTGGTGCACACCGGTCATTCCGGCTCCTCAGAAGGCTGAGGGGGGAGGTTCACTGGAGTCCGGCAGTGAGAAGCTACAGTGCCTGGGAGTGAGCCACTGCCCTCCAGCCTTGGCGATGGGGTGAGACTCCACTAAGAAAAACATAAGGAAAGAAAAGAAGAGCATTCATTTTTGTATGCAGTTGGGAATCATTGTGAACAGATATAACTGGGGGAAAAGAGGTCTCAGCCTTGGGAGTAGATTTCTTGAAAGTTGGTGGTTGGGCAGACAATCAGGCTGTGGTTTGGGAGACCAAGGTGGGGGACCGCAGAATCCCGGGAGTTCAAGAGCAACTTAGGGTCACATAGCGAGACCTCATCTCTCCCAGAACGCAAACACACGAGTCATGTGTGGTGGTGCCCATGGCCCCAGCTACATGGAATGTGGTGGCCTCCATCCCGCAGCATGCCTTTGCATCATCCATGCCAACAGCACGTGCGAGTCCAGGCTGGGCACCGTGGCTCATGGCTGTAAGCCTTGAGCCCTGGGAGCCTGAGGCAGGAGGCTGCCTGATACCCGGGGTCAGAGACCAGCCCGGAGATGTGGCCAGAACTGATCTCACTGAGAGGTCCCCTAAATCAAGTCTAGTGTGGTTGCCCCAGAAATCCCAGCTACTCAGAGGCCAAGGTGGGAAGACTGCCTGAGCCCGGCAGTTTGAGGCCCCGGGAGCCACGATCATGCTGCCATGCCCAAGCCCAGCTGACAGACACTGGTGACAAAAAAGACACAGACACGTGTGTCACAGTGGGTGTCCATGGCTCCCCAGAGAAATGTCCTCATGGGAGGGGGATGATGGAGTGATCGGGAGAGAAAGGTGCCACCCCCTTCTCAAAGGTGGCAAACTGGGAGACCAGAACCAGGACTGGTTGTGGTGTTGCTGGAATGCCTTGATTGCTCTGTGCCTGGTGGCCACACAAATTCAGAGCCATCTGTTCCATGAGTTCACACTCTTTTTTGCCATGGGGCACGATGTGGAGGGTAGAGGAAGGCCTTCTGGTATGCATGGCTGAAGGCTCATGATGGACGAGACCGGTGGCCACCTTTGAAACCTCCCGTGAATGACAGGCTGAAAAATACCTTTTCTGCTCCCATCCCTGAGGTTATTTTTCTGAGTAGGTGTTACACTCTGTTGCCCAGGCAGGAGCACTGGGGCCCACTATTAGCCACTGTGGCCTCCACTGGATTGGCTTAGGCAATACTCACACCACAGCCTCCCGAGTGGCTGGAATGATAGGCATGGGCCACCACATTTGGCTCATTTTTTTTGGAATCTTGCCGAGACAAGGTTTCGCCGAGGTGCCCGGGTTGGTCTTGTACCCGGGGACTCAGGCTAATGCTCACCTAGGCCTCACAGAGCACTGTGATAACACGAGTGAGTTCCTGTGCCTGACCTCCACACCCCTCTCAGGGCCCCACCTCATGGACTGATCCTCTCTGATTACCCGGGACCCCAAAGAGGGCAGCTAGAGTCATCTGCCAAGTCCTCTCCAGGGGTAGCGACTGGCACAGAGGTTTGTCTCCCCCAGGGGACCCACCCCTACACCTGCCTCATTCCCGAGGGTGGACCCACATAGGCCTCCCAGGGCGCACTTAGGGAAAGGCAGGGCATGACTCTCAAAAGTTCAGTGGGACTGGGATAGTTGGACAACTCACACCTGTCTCCTTGGCACCGCTGGAGGCCGAGACGGGAAAATAACCAGAGCCCAGGTGCTAGAGACCAGGCTGGACACGATTGCAAGCCCCCACCTTGCCTCCAAGTAAAACCCAGAAAACCTTGGGCAAGGGCAGGCCTTGGCAGGAGGATCGCCTCCGGCCAAGAGATCAAGAAAAGATACAAAGACCAGGATGTTGACCAAATGGATCTAGAGAGGACAGAACCTAGAGAGGATAGAAAAGAAAGGAAGGAAGGAAAGAAGGAAGGATGTAAGAAAAGAAAGAAAGAAAAAAAAGAAAGAAAGAAAGAAAGAAAGAAAGAAAGAAAGAAAGAAAGAAAGAAAGAAAAGAAAGAAAAGAAAAGAAAAAAGAGAAAGAAATATATTTTCCTGCAAACATTCTGCCCTAAGTCTTACCCTTCCCACCCCCATCACATGTGAGGTTCCCCCAAGCTCGGCAGCTTTCAGACCCAAACCCCCGATGTCTGTCCCTGCTTTGCTACAAGAATTCCTGAGGCACCCTGGCCGGGTTCCTGCCAGCTCTCCTCTCCAAGGTGAGAAATGTGCCCCGGCAGGCAGAACCTCCGACTCAGCAAGGACCTTCCACCAAGAAAGCCCTTGGATCTTTCACCAAGAAATCGCTCAACCGAGGACATTCCTACCCCCTGCAATCCCATCTTTTGTGACTCTAAAGCTAGTCGCCCTGTGAACACACCATGTGCAGTTGAGAATCTGTACAATTCTGATATTTTTGGAGACAGGATCTGGCTCTTTGACGCAGGCTGGGGCCTGCAAACACAACCGTCTTTCACCACCAGCTATGAAATCGTGGGCTCGAGTGATAATCCTGCCTCGGTCTCCAGAGTGGACAAAATGACAGACATCTCGACCCCAGACTCCCTGTTTGTAAGGGTGCAGAACCGAGATCTCCCTGCATGACCTGGGCAGGCCTTGGGTTCTGGGGCTACAGCCATCGTCCTGCATTGGCCTCCCAGAGCACTGGAACTTCAGGCATAGTACTCTGTGTCAGGCATTTGGGTTTGTTTTTGATGAATGATCAAGGCCATGCTTGGGGGATCAGCCTTGCCATCCCAGCACTTTGGGAGGCAAAACCAGTGGCCAGTCCAAGCCTGTGGGCCGAGACCCACCCAAGCACCTCAGCATGACCTTGTCTCTACAATCCATCCCTAATGAGCAGGCATGGTGGCATGTGGCATGGTGGCATGGTGACTTGTGGTTCTGGTTTCTCCAAAGACCGGGGAAAGGCTCGCTGGAGCCCTGCAGGCCAATCCTGTGGTGGCTGGGAGTGAGCCACAGACCTCCAGCCTGGGCGATTGAGTGAGACTCTGACTCAAAGAAAAAAAGGAGTAAGAAAAAAAAAGAAGAGCATCCATTTGTGTTTGTAGTTGGGATAATCGTGAACAGAGAGAGATCATTTGGGGAAGAGGCCCCAGCCTTGGGCCTAGAGTTCCCAAAAGATGGTGCATCAGCAGACAATCAGGCTGTGGCTTTGGGAGGCCTAGACTGAGAACCGCAGGAGCCCAGGAGTTTTAGACCAGCCTGCGACACATAGTGAGACCTCATAGCTCCCCAGGACGCAAATGCTGGAGTCACCGGTGGTGGCCCCTGCACTCCCCGCTACATGGGATGTGGCGCCTCCATCCCGGGGCATTCCTTGCATTGTCCCACTGACAGAACATGCACGTCAAGGCCAGGCACCTTGGCCCAAAGCCATCACTCCAGCTCCCTGGGAGGCCATGGCAGGAGGTTGCCTGAGCCCAGGTTTTGGAGACCAGGCGGGGCGTAGTAGGCAGACATCATCTCAGTGAGAGGTTCCCAAAATTGTGTCATGTGTGGTGGCCCCTAGAGTCCCATCTGCTCAGTGGTGGAGCCAGGAGGACCGCTTGAGACCCACAGGTTGATGCCCTAGGATCTAAGATTGTGGTGGTGTGCTGCAGCCCAGCGGACAGAGAATCTAACAATCAAAAAGATGCCTCCCACGTGTGTCACGAAGGATTCCATGGCTCCCCAGGGAAAAGTCCACATGGGCGGGGGACAATGGAGTGATCAGGAGAGGAAGGGGCCCTCTCCACCTGAAAGTGGCAGGCTGGATGACCAGAACCTGGCCTGGCTGCAGCGTTACTGGACTGCCTTTTATGCTCAGTGCCTGATGCCCACCCTATCTTGGGGTCATCTGTTTCATGAGCTCACACAAATCTTTGACGTGGGGCACGAGTGTGAAGTGTGGCCAAAAGCGTGGGGTAGACAATCCCACTGACCACCTTTGAAACCTCCTGTGACCGATAGGTGGCAATGTATCTTTTCCTCTCCTATCCCTGAGGGTGACTCCTCAAACTGGGTGGTAGGGTCGGTGGTTGTGGCGCAATTATTTGGAGTTGGAATCCCACTCTGTAACCCAGGCCAGAATACAGGGTCTAGCTCACAGCTACCATGGACTCCAACTGCCAGGCTCAGGTGATCCTCCCACCTCAGCATCCCAAGGGACTGGAATGACAGGCCTGTGACACCACGCCTGGCTAATATTTGTATATATTTTTGATGGCTGAGACAAGGTCGACCTCAGGGTCCAGGGCTCATCTCGAACCCACAGGCTCAGGTCATCCACTTGCCTCACCCTCGAAGGGCTGGTATTCCAGGGTCTGCCCCTGAGCCTGGCCTGTGGTTGTGGTTGTGGTGGTTGGTAATATTATTCTGAGTTGGAGTCCTGCTCTGCCACCCAGGCTGGAGCACAGGAGCCCACTCTCGGTCACCACAGCTTCCACCAGCTGGGCTCAAGCTATCTTCCTGCTGTGGCCTCCTGAGTGGTCAGAAAGACAGGAGTGCACTGCCCTGTTTGGCTCATTTTTTTTGTTTCTTGTAGAGACAAAGTATCGCCAAGGTTCCTGGGCTGGTCACAAACGAGAGGGCTCAGGCCATACTCTCGCCTCAGCCTCCCAAAGTGTCAGGTGACAAATGTGAGTCCCTTCACACCCCTCTCAGAGCCGCACCATGAGGCCTGCTCCCATCCTTGAGAGTGACTCCTCACTTTGAGTGGCAGGGGTGGTTGTGGTGGTAGTGATCGTGATTATTATTATCTGTAGTTTAAATCCCACACTCTTTCCCAGGCTGGAGTACAGAAGCATGTGTAAGACCACTACAGACTCCACCTGTTGGGCTCAGGTGATCCTATTGCCTCGGCCCCTCGAGTGGCTATAAACACAGGTCTCTGCTACCACACCCGGCTAATCTTTGGATTTTTTTTTTTGATGGCTGAGACGAGGTCTCTTCCTGTGTTCTGGACTGGTGTCGAGCCTGCAGGCTCAGGCCATCCACTTGCCTGGGTCTCCAAGGGCCAGGATGCCAGGCAGAGCCCCTGAGCCTATCCTGTGGTAGTGGTAGTGGTGTTGCTTTGTATTATTATTTTAAGTCAGAGTCCCACTCTGTTGCCCAGGCCAGAGCGCAGAGGTCCGCTTTCAGCCACCACTCCCTCCACTAGCTGGTCCCTGGCAATCCTCACACCTCAGCCTCCCAAGTGGCCAGAATGACAGGATTGTGCCATGCTCATCTTATTTTTTTGACTTCTTGGGGAGACGAGATCTTGCCAAGGTTCCCAGGCTAGTCTTGAAGCTGAGTCTCAGGACTTCCTCTCACCTCGGCCACCCAGAGCCCTGGGATGACCTGCATAAGCCACTGCACCAGGCCTCTAAACACCTCTTGGGACACCACCATGAGGCCCCACCCCCTTCAGATGACCTAGGACCCCAGAGACTGTGGCTGGATTCACCCACCAAGTCCTCCCTGTGGGGAGCACCTGGCACAGGGGTGTGTCTCCACCAAGACACCTACTGCTCTGCCTGCCTCGTTGCCCTGGGTTAACCCACTCACTTCTCCCAGGAGCTTCCTCATGGAAAGGGAGGGTATGACTCTCAAAATTAGGCCTGGACGGTCGAGCGACTCATGATTTTCTCCTCAGCACTAGGGAAGGGCAAGACAGAAAGATGATCGGAGCCCAGGAGCTAGAGATCAGGTTGGACACCAAGCAAGCTGCCACCACGATCCCAAGCAAAAACCAGAAAACCTTGGGTGAGGGCAGGCCTCGCCGTGAAAATCACCTCCAGCCCAGATTTCAAGACCAGGCAAGAAAACTAGGATGTTGACCAAATGAAAAACCTGTGACAGCAACAGTTTGGGTGGCCTAAGCCAAGAGGATGGCCTAAGTTGGGCAGTTTGAGAGCAGCCTGGGCAACCTAGTGAGGAATTAAAAGAAAGACAGGAAGAAAGAAAGAAAGAAAGAAAGAAAGAAAGAAAGAAAGAAAGAAAGAAAGAAAGAAAGAAAGAAAGAAAGAAAGAAAGGAAGGAAGAAAGAAAGAAAGAAATCCATTCTGCAAACCTGCACTCAGTTCATCCTCCTGCCCCCCCAAATGTGAGGGTCCCCCAAGCTCGGACCTTCCAGTCCCCCAGTCCCAAATCCCCCAATGGCTGCTCCCACTTTGGTTCAGAAGTTCCAGAGTTTCCCTAGCCAGGTTCATGCTGGCTCTTCTCTCTGAGGGGAGAAATGTGTCCCAGGCTGGCCAACAGTCTGATTTGGCAATCAGGAACTTCTGCCAAGAAAGGTCAGGGACACATCCCTTCACAAGGGGACATTTCTTCCCCCAATTCCATTTTTTCTGACTCTAAAGCCAGTCACCCTATGAACACACCATGCGTAGTTGAGAATCTGTGTACGATTCTGATGTTTTTGAGACTGGGTCTGGCTATGTGGTCCAGGCTGGGCCCCAAGGACAAGACCGTTGTTCACTGCCAGGCTCCAAATTGCAGGTTCTGGTGTTCCTTCTGACTCAGCTTCCAGAGTGTCAGGGACGAGGTACATCATGTCCCCAGGACCCCTGTTTAGATGGGAGTGGAGACAGTGTCTCCCTGCATGGCCTGTATTGGCCTTGGGCTCCTGGGCTCCAGCTATCCTGCCACCTGGCCTCCTGGGATTCCAGGAGTAGGCTACAACACCAGGCTTTGTGGTTCATTTTTGTAAAAGGATAGAGGCCAGACTAGGGGGCTAAGCCACATCATCCCAGAGCTTGGGGAGGTCGAGGCCAGCAGCTGGCCCTAGTCCATGGGCCAAGACCCACATGGACACCTTGGTGAGACAACGTATCTACCCTTCATCCCAAATGAGCCGGACGTGATGGCATGCATCTGTCATTCTGGCTCCTGGGAAGGCCGAGGAAAGGCTCATCACAGTTCAGCAGGCCGAGGCTGCAGTGGTCGGGAGTGAGTCACTGCCCTTGAGCCTGGGCGATGTAGTGAGTCTCTGAATCAATGAAAAAAATGAAAAAAGGAAAAAAAGAAGAGCATCCATTTGTGTATGGAGCTGGGATGATCATGAACAGACAGACATCATTTGGGAAGGAAGCCCCAGCTTTGGGCACAGAGTTCCTGAAAGTCAGTGGATTGGCCGACATTTGGGCAGTGACTTTGCGGGGATGAGCCATGAGAACGCTGGAGCCCGGGAGTTTGAGATCAGCCTGGTCCAAATAGTGAGACCCCGTCGCTCCCCAGAATGCAAACACTGGAGTCACATGTGGTGGCGTCTGCTGTCCCGGTTACATGGGCTGCGGTGGCCTCCATCCTGGATCGTTCCTTTGTGTCACCCCTGCTGACAGAATGTGCGAGTCCAGGTCAGACACGATGGATAACGGCCATGATATCCTGCCCTGGGAGGCCAAGGCGGGAGGTTGCCTGAAACCAGGGGTTGTAGATCAGTCCTGGCGGACTGGCCAGACCTCATCTTGGCGAGAGATCCACAATATCGAGTTAGGCATGGTGGCCCCCAGAGTCCCAGCTACTCTGGGGACGAGGTGGGAGTACCACCTGAGCACCACAGTTCGAGGCCCCAGGAACCATAATCATGCTGCCACACACCAGTCATGCCAAAACAGACTTCGGTGACAAAAAGGCACCTCCCATGTGCATCACAATGGGCCTCCATGGCTCCCCAGTGAAAGGTCCACATGGATGGGGGACGATGGCATTATCAGGATAAGAAGAGGCCACCCATGCCCGAAAGGGGCAGACAGGGCGACTGAAACCTGGGCTGGCAGCGGCCTTGCTGGACCGCCTCGATCACTGTATGCCCTATGGCTGCCCTATCTCTGGGCCGTCCTTTCCTTAAGCTCACACAAGTCTTAGCTGTGGGGCAGGATTGTGGAGGGTAAAGGTAGGCCTTCTGGGTCATGTGGTCGAAGGCACGGGACGGACGTGCCTGGTGGACACCCTTGAAATCTTTCACAAATGACAGGCTGGAAAGCACCTTTTCCTCTCCCATCCATGAGTGTGGCTTCTCACGCTGGGTGGTAGTGGTGGTGGTGGTGATTATTATTATTATTTAGAGTCGGAATCTAACTCTCTCACCCAGGCCGGAGCACATGGGCACACTCACAGGCACCGTGGAAGGACGGTGGATCAGCAGACATTTGGACTGTGGATTTGGGAGGCTGAGTTGGGGGACCAGTGGAGCCTGGGTGTTCCAGGCCAGCCTGGGCCATGTAGCAAGATGTCATCGCTCCCTGGAACACAAACACTGAATTCACGTGTGGTGGTGCCCACGGTCCTGGCTACACTGGAAGTGGAGGCTACAGTCCCGGGTCGTTCTTTTGTATCACCCCTGACGGAATGTGCAAGTCCAGGTCAGGCATCATGGCTCACAGCCATCAGCCCCACACACTGTGAGGACAAGGTGGGAGGCTGCCTGAGCCCTGAGGTCAGAGACCATTTCGGGTGGCATGACCAGACATCATCTTGGCAAGAGCTCCCCAAAATTTAGTCAGTCGTGGTGGCCTCCGGAATCCTGGCTGCTTGGGGTCCGAGGTGGAAGGATCACCTTAGCCCCACATGTCGAAGCCACTGGAGCCACGATCATGCTGTCATGTCGAGTCTGGCCGAAGGAGTTTCCAGTGACAAAAAAGATGCTTCCCACATGTGTCAAGGCAGCCGTCCACTGCTTCTGTGGGAAAGGTTTGCATGGGCGGGGATGATGGAGTGATTGGGAGAGGAAGGGGCCCTACCCCCACCCAAAGATGGCAGATATGTCGACTGGAACCTGGGCAGGCTGAGGCGTTGCTGGACTGCCTTGATCACTCTGTGCACAATGGCTGCCCTAACTCGGGGATGTCTGTTCCATGAGCTCACGTCTTTGCTGTGGGGCATGAGTCTGGAAGAGGGAGGCAGGTCTTCTCATTCACATGGCAGAAGGCATGGAATGGATGTGCCCAGTGGCCAACTTCAAATCCTTGCACAAATGACAGTCTGAAATGTGTTTTTTCTTCTCCCATCCCTAAGGGTGACTCCGTGCACTGTGTAGCAGGGGTGGTGGAAGGGGTGGTAGTGATTATTATTATTTGGCATCAGAATCCCGCTTTGTCACCCAGGCCATAGTGCAGGGGCATGCTCTTGGCCACCATGGCCTCCATGATGATGACAAATGCAGACACCACCTGATGGGCTCAGGTAATATTGCCGCTTCAGTCACCCAAGTGGCTGGAACCACAGGCTGCGTCACATCGCCTGGCTAATCTTTGAATTTATTTTGTTGGTCATGATGAGGTCTAGTCCTGTGTCCTGCGCTGGGCCCAAACCTGCAGGCTCAGGCTGTCCACTTGCCTCGGCCTATGAAGGGACGGGATGTCAGGATTAGCCTCAGAGACCAGCCTGTTGTGGTGGTGGGGTTGGTGGTTATTATTATTCTGAGTCAAATTCCCACTCTATTGCCCAGGCTGGAGACAGGGATCCACTCTAAGCTACCATGGCCTCCACCAGCTGTGTTCGGGCAATCATCCCACTGCAGCCTCCTGAGTGACTGGAACATCAGGTGTGCACTACCATACTCGGCTCATTTTCTTGGTTTCTATTAGAGACGAGTTCTAGTCAAGGTGGCTGGGCTGGCCTTGAACCAGGGGGCTCAGGCCATCCTCTCGCCTCGTACTCACAGAGCACCAGGATAACAGTGTGAGCCCCCGTGCCCGGCCACCACACCCCTCTCTGGGCCCCACCACAATGCCAGCTCCTTTCTGATGACACAGAACCCAGGAGAAGGTGACTGAACCTGACTGCTGGGCACTCCCTAGTGGGAGCACCTGGTGCAGGGGCATGTCCACACCGGGGCACCCACCCCTCCACCCACCTTATTCCCCAAGGAGGACCCACTTGCTCCTCCCAGGGGACACCTCAGGGCAAGGGAGGGCATGATTCTCAAACCTTTGGAGGGGCAGGGATGACTGGGCATCTCATGCTTGTCTCCTCAAAATTCGAGGTGGCTGAGATGGATAGATGGCCAGAGCCTGAGAACTCGGACTAGGCAGGACACCATAGCAAGCCCTACCTTGACCCCAAGCAAAACCCAGAAAACCTTGGGTGAGGGCAGGCATCTGCAGAAGGATCGCCTACGGCACATAGTTCAAGACCAGGCAGGAAGACCAGGAGTCGACCAAATGGAAAACCTGTGATCACAGTCATTTGAGAGGCCCAAGCTGAATGGATGGCCTAAGTTGGCTGGTTTGAGAGCAGCCTGAGCAAACTAGTGAGGAAAGAAAACAAAGAAAGACCGAATGAAAGAAATAAATCCATTTTCCTCCAAGCCTTCTGGCCTCGGGCAATCCCCTGCCCAGGGGGGTCGGTGACCAGCCAGCGCGACTGGCCTAACATTGTCTCAGCGAGAGATCCCAAAAATCGAGTCAGGCATGGTGGTCTCTGGAATCCAGGTTGCTTTAGAGACTGGGCGGGAGAAAAGTCTGAGCCCTGCAGGTCGAGGCCCCAGGAGACCCCATCGTGCCTCCGTGCCCAAGCCCGGGTGACAGAGACCCCAGCAACAAAAAGATGCCTTCCTCGTGCATCATGATGGGTGTCCACAGCTCCCCAGAGACAGGTCCAAGAGGGCAGGGGACAATGGAGTGATAGGGAGAGGAGGGGGCGCTCCCCCTGCCTGAAGGTGGAAGACTGGGGGACCGGAACCTGGACTAGCCATGGCATTGCCCAGGCTGCCTTGATCACTTGGGGTCCTCTGTTCTGTGAGCTCACACACTTCTTTGCTGTGGGACACTACTGTGGTGGGTGGAGGCAGGACTTCTGTGCCACGTGGCCGAAGGAGCTGGATGGACGTTCCGGGTGGCCAACTTTGAAACCTTCCATGAATGACAGGCAGGAAAGTACCTTTTCCTCGCCCATCCATGAGGTTGACTCCTTGTGCTGTGTAGCAAAAGTGGTAGTGGTGGTGATTATTATTATTAGTTAGAGTTGGTATCCCAGCCTGTCACTCAGGCAGAAAGCAGGTGCACACTCATGGCTACTGCGGACTCCACATGCCGGGCTCGGGAGATTATCCTGCCTCGGCACCCCGAGTGACTGGAACTATAGGCCTGTGACACGATGCCCGGATTATCTTCGGATTTATTTTTGATGACTGAGATGAGACCTCACCCCATGTCCCAGGGTTGGTGTCAATCCTGCAGTCTCAGGCCATCCACTCACCTGGGCCTCCAAAGGGCAGGGATGCCAGGCTGAGCCCCTGCACCTGGCCTGCGGTTGTGGTGATGGTGGTGGTTTTTATTATTCTGAGTTGAAGTCCCACTCTGTTGCCCAGGTCAGAGTGCAGGGTACCACACTCGGCCACCACGGGCTCCACCGTCTACACTCTGGTGATCCTCCTGCTGTGGCATCCCAAGTGTCTGGAATGAAAGACGTGTGCCACCACACTAGGATCATTTTTTGGCTTCCTGTAGACAGGAGGTGTTACCAAGTTAAATGGGCTGGTCCTGAACCCTCAGGTCCAGGCCATCCTCTCACCTCAGCCTCCCATAGCGCCAGAATGACAGTTCTGAGCCCCTGCATCAGGTCTCAACATATCACCCGGGACCCCACTGTAAGGCCCACTCCCTTCCGATGACCCAGGAACCAGGATAGGGCAGCCGGTGTTGCCTGCTGAGACATCCCTGGGGAGAGCGCCTGGCACAGGTGTTTGTCTCTAACGGGGCACCCAGCCCTCTGCCCACATCATTCTCCAGGCTGGACCCACTCTCTTCTTCCAGGGTCCACCTGGGGAAACAGAAGATGTGCCTCTCAAACCTTCGAGGGGCCGGAGATGGCCGGGCAACTCACACCTGTCTCCTTGGCACTAGAGGAGGCTGGGTCGGGAAGATTCCCAGAGCTCAGGAGTTCGAGACCAGACTGGACACCATAGCAGACTCTCACCTCTACCCCAAGCAAAAACCAGGAAAACTTGGTTGAGAGCAGACCTCGGTGGGAGTACTGCCTCTTGCCCAGAGTTCAAGGCCAGGCAGGAAGACAAGAATGTCAACCAAATGGAAAGCCTGTGATCGCAGCAGTTTGGGAGGCCCAGGCCGAGAGGATGACTCAAGTTGGATGGTTTGGAGCCCCCTGGACAACATAGTGGGGAAATAAAAGAAAAGAAAGAAAGAAAGAAAGAAAGAAAGAAAGAAAGAAAGAAAGAAAGAAAGAAAGAAAGAAAGAAAGGAAGAAAGAAAGAAAGAAACAAAGAAGTAAAAAATCCATTCTCCTGCAAAACTTCTGCCCTCAGTCCTTTCCTCCCATTCCCCTTACATGTGAGGGTCCCCCAAATTCGGCACTTTCCATCCCAAACACCACCAATGTCTGCCTCTGCTTTGGTGCAGGAGTTCTCAAGGCTCCCTGGCTGGGTTACTGCCGGCTTTCCTCTCTGAGGTGAGTAATGTGGCCCAGGCAGGTCGAACATCTGACTCAGCAATGAGGATCTTCCACAAAAAGTGCCAGGGACACATCCCTCACTGGGGAACATCACTTTCCCCCCAATCCCATTATTTCTGGCTCTAAAGCCAGTCACCCTATGAACACATCATGTGCAGTTGAGAATCTGTATGATTCTGATGTTTTTGGAGATGTCTGACTCTGTGGTCCAGACTGGGGCCCGGGACACAACTGTAGTTCACTGCCAGCCCTGAAATCGTGGGCTCTGATGGTTCTCCCACCTCAGCCTCCTGAATGGCTGGGACAATGGGCACCTTGACCCCAGATCCCTTGATTAGATGGGTGGGAAAATGAGGTATCCCTGTGTGGCCCAGGTTGACTTGGGATCCTAGATTCCAGCCTTCCTCCCACCTCAGCTTCCCAGATCCCTGAGATACCAATGCGGTCCCCTGTGCAAGACCTTCAGATTTGTTTTCTACGATGGATTGAGGGCGGGCTCTGGGTCTCTGCATCATCAACCCAGCACTTTGGAGTTCAAGGCCAGTGACTGGCCCAAGCCCATGGGTCGAGAACCCCTCGCACAACTCAGCGTGACTTCATGTTTACCCTCTATCCCAAATGAGTGAGAGGTGATGGCATGTGCCTTTCATTCCAGCTCCTCGGAAGGCCAGGTAAACTCTAGCCTGAGTCCAGTGGCCTGAGGCTCTGATGACGAAAAGCAAGCTACCGCCCTCCATCCTGGTCGAAGAAGTGAGATTCCTACTTAAAAAAAGGAAAAAAGGAAAAAAAAAAAGAAGAGCATCCATTTGTGTATGTAGTTCAGATCATTGTGAACAGACAGAGATCACTTGGGAAGCAGGACCCAGCCTTGGACCGAGAGTTCCCAAAAGATGGTGGATTGGCAGACAATGAGCCCTGGCTTTGGGAGGCCAAGGCGGGGGACCACTGGAGCCCAGGAGTTTGAGACCAGCCTGAGCCACATAGCAAGACCCCCATCACTCTTCGAATTGCAAACACTGCAGTCATTGGTGGTGGCTCCTGTGGTCCTGGCTACACGGGATGCGGTGACTTCTGTCCCAGGGTGTTTCTTTGTGTCTCCCCTGCTGAAAGAACATGCAAGTCCAGGTCAGGCACCGTGGCTCACACCCGTCAGTCCTATGCCCTGGGTGGCTGAGGCAGGAGGCTGAGAGTATCCCAGGCGATATTGGCAGACTTGTCTCGGTGAGAGGTCCCCATAATTGAGTCAGGTGTGGTGGCCCCTGGAATCCTGGTTGCTCAGGGACCAAGGTATTAGAATCACCTGGGACCCACAACTCGAGGACCCATGAGCCACAATCATGCTGCTATACCTCAGCCCGGCCAATGGAGACTCCAGTGACAAAAAAGACACCTCCCAAGTGTGTCACAACTGGTGTCCATGGCTCCCCAGGGAAAGGTCCACTTGGGTGGGGGATGAGAGAGTGATCAGGAGAGGGATGGTCCCTCCCCTTCATATCCCTGACAGAAGGTGGCAGATACTTTGACCCCAAGCTGGGCTGGCCACAGCATTGCCGGATCACCTTGATCATTCTGTGCCTGACAGACACACTACCTCTGGGCTGTCTGTTCCATGAGCTCACACATTTCTTTTCTGTGGGGCATGAGTGTGGAGGGTGGATGCAGCCCTCTAGGGCACCTGGCTGAAGGTGTGGGATGGACATGCCCCATGGCCACCTTTGAAACCTCCCACAAATGACAAGCCAGAAAGTGTCTTTTCCTCTCCCATCCCTGAGGGTGACTTCTCATGCTGGGTTGCAGGGGTGGTGGTGGTGGTGGTGGTTATTATTATTTGAAGTCGGAATCCCATACTGTTGCCCAAGCCGGAACGCAGGGACACACTCACGGCCACCATGTACTCTACCTGCTGGGCTCAGGTGATCCTCCTGCCTCAGCCCCCTGAGTGAGTGGAGCCACAGGCCTGTACCCTCATGCCCAGTTAAACTTTGGATTACTTTTTATGGCCCAGACGAGATCTCGGCTCGGGTCCCAGGCTGGTGTCAAACCCATAGGCTCAGGTCACCCACTTGCCTTTGACTCCAAAGGGCCAGGATGCTAGGCTGAACCCCAGCACCCAGCCTGTGTTTATGGTGGTTGTGGGGGTTGGTATTATTATTCTTAATCGGAGTCCCAATCTGTCACCCAGGCCAAAGTGCAAGGGCCTGCTCTCGGCCACCGCTGCCTACATTCGCTGAGCCCCAGCAATCCTCCCACCATGGCCTCCTGAGAGGCTGGAAAGACAGACGTGCACCACCGTGCACGGTTTAGGTTTTTGTCTTCTTGTAGAGAGGTGGTCTCACCAAGCTGACTGGGCTGGGATCGCACCCGTGGGCTTAGGCCATCCTCTCGGCTTGGCCACCCAGAGCACCGGGTGACAGGCATGGGACCCCACACATGGCCTCCACACCCCTCTTGGGGACCCACCATGTGTCCCGCTTCCTTAAAATGACCCAGGTCCACAGAGATGGTGCTGGATTCAACTGCCAAGCCCTAATTGGGGATCATCTGTTGCAGGGGAGTATCTCTGCTGGGGCGTCCACCCCTTTGCCAGTCTCATTCCCCAGGGCTGATCCACTCACCCCTCCCAGGGGCCACTTTGGGGAAAGAGAGGCTGTAACTCAAAAATCAACGAGAGGATGGGGACAGCGGGGGACTCATGCCTGTCACCTTGGTACTTGAGGAGGATAATACAGGAAGATGACCAGATCCCACATGCTTGAGACCAGGCTGAACACCATAGAAAACTTCCCCCTCGACCCCAAGCAAAACACAGAATACCTTGGGTGAGGGCAGGTGTCGGCAGAAAGATTGCCTCCAGCCCAGGGTTCAAGAGCAGGCAGGAAGACCAGGATGTTGATCAAATGGAAAGCCTGTGATCCAGCAGTTTGGGAGGCCCAGGCCGAGAGAATGGCCTGAGGTGGGAGTTTTTAGAGCAGCCTGGGCAACCTAGTGAGGAAAGAAAAGCAAGAAAGCAAGCAAGAAAGCAAGCAAGAAAACAAGAAAGAAAGAAAGAAAGAAAGAAAGAAAGAAAGAAAGAAAGAAAGAAAGAAAGAAAGAAAGAAAGAAAAATAAATCCATTCTCCTGCAAACCTTCTGCCCTCAGTCTTTTCTCCACCACCCCCCACACATGTAAGAGTCCACAAAGCTCGACACCTTCCAGCCCCTACCCTCCCCAGTGGCTGCTCCTGCTTTGGTGTGGGATTTCCCAAGGCTGCCTGGTGGGGTTCCTGCTGGCTTTTCTCTCCAAGGTGAGAAATGTGCCCAAGGAAGACCAGCCCTCTGGCTCAGCAACAAGAAAATTCTACCAAGAAAGGACAGTGACACTTCCCTAACCTGGAGATATTTCTTCCCCCCAATCCCATTTTTCCTGTCTCTAAAGCCAGTCACCCTGTGAACTAACCATAACCATGCACAGTTGAGAATCTGTGTATGATTCTGATGTTTTTGGAGACAGGATCTAGCTCTGTGGCCCAGGTTAGAGCCAGGTGACATGACTGTCATTCACCATCAGCCTTGAATCATGGACTCTGACAATACTCCCTCCTCAGCCTCTAGAGTGGCTGGGATGATTGGCACCTTGACTCCAGACCCCCTGTTTGGATGGGTGAGGAGATGGGCTCTCCCTGCATGGCCCAGGCTGAACTTGGCCTCCTGGGCTTCAGCCATCCTCCTGAATTGGCCTCACAGAGTGCTGGGATTCCAGGTGTGAGATTTAGCGCCAGCCATTCTGGTTCATTTTTGATGAAGGATCACGGCTGGGCTCGGGTGCTCAGCCTCATCATTCCAGCGCTTTGAGAGACTGAGGCCAGTGGCCAGCCAGAGTCCATGGGCTAGACCTGCCCAGGCACCTCGGTGAGACCTCGTCTCTAATTTCTAACCCAAAAGAACCAGGCATGGTGGCATGCGCCTGTCATTTCGGTTGCTCCAAAGGCTGGGAAAAAACATGATGGAGCCCAGCAGTCCAGGGCTGTGGTGGCTGGGAGCGAGCCACTGCCCTCCAGTCTGGGTGACAGAGTAAGACTCTGACTCACAGCAAAAAAGGAAAAAACAGAAGAGCATCCATTTGTCTATGGTGGTGGGATCATGGTTAACAGACAGATCATTTGGGAAGGAGGCACCAACTTTGGGCCTAGAGTTCCCAAAAGACTGTGTGTCCGCAGATAATTGGACTGTGGCTTTTAGAGGCCCAGATGGGAGTCCACTGGAGCCCAGGAGTTCAAGAACAGCCTGGGTCACGTAGTGAGATCTCGTTGTTCCCAAGAATGCAAACACTCAAGGAACACATGGTGGCACTGGTGGTTCCAGCTACACGGTATGCGGTGATCTCCAACTCGGGGCCTGCTTTTGTGTCTCCCCTGCCGACAGCATGTGTGAGTCCAGGTCGAGCACCTTGGCTCACGGTCATCTGCCCTGTGCCCTGGGAGGCTGAGGTGGGAGACTGCCTGTGCCCAGGGGTCAGAGACCAGCCGGGGAGACATGACCAGACCTCGTCTCAGCGTGAGGTTCCCAAAATTGTGTCAGGCGTGTTGGTGCCCAAAGCCATGATCATGCTGCTGTGCCCCAGCCCAGCCAATGGAGACTCCAGTGACAAAAAAGCTTCCCACATGCATAACTATGGTCTTCCATGGCCCCCAGGGAGATGTCTGAGTGGGCAGGGGATTATGGAGTGATTGGGAGAGAAAGGGGATCTCCCTCCCACCTGAAGGTGACTGACCAGTGACCAGAACCTGGGCTAGCTGCACTGTTACCAGACTGCCTTGATCGCTCTGTGCCCTATGGCTGGCAAAGCCTGGGGCCGTATCTTCCATGAGCTCACTCACGTCTTTGCCATTGGGCAAGAGTGTGGAGGATAGAGGCAGGCCTTCTGGGGTATGTGGCCAAAAGTGCAGGATGGATATGCCCTGTGGTTATCTTTGAAACCTCCCATGAATGACAGGCTGGAAAGTGTTCTTCCTCTCCCATTTCTGAGGCTGACTCCTCATGCTGGGTGGCAGGGATGGTGGTGGTGGTGGTTGTAGTGGTGTTGATTATTATTTGTAGTAGGAATCCCACTCTGTCACCCAGGTGGTAGTGCAAGGCCATGCTAACGGCCACCATGGACTCCAACTTCCTAGCTCAGGTGAAGCTCCCATCTTAGCCCTCCCAAGTGGCTTGAACCATAGGTCTGTGCCACCACGCCCAGCTAATGTTTGGATTTATTTTTGATGGCTTAGATGAGGTCTCGTCCAGTGTCCTGCTGTGGTCTAAAACCAGGGGGCTCAGGAGATCCTCTTGCCCTGGCATCCCAAGGGCAGGGGTGACAGACGTGAGCCTGTGCACCCATCCTCCACATACCACTCAGGGCCTCACTGTGAGTCCCGCTCCCATCAGATGACCTGGAATCCCAGAGAGGACAACTGGAGTCACCGGCTGAGCCCGTCCTGGGGGGTCATGCGCAAGGGCGTGTCTCCACTGGGGCATTCACACCTCCACCCACCTCATTCCCCAGGGTGGACATGATCTCTCTTCCCAGGTGTTGCCTCAGTGAAAGTGAGGGTGTGACTCTCAAACCATCTGGTGGTGGCCAGCCAGGCACTTCACGCCTGTCTCCTCAACATCGGGAAGGCCGATATGGGAAGATAACTGGAGCCCTAGAGCTGAGACAAAGCTGGACACCATAGCAATCTCCCAACTCGACACCAAGCAAAATCCAGAAAATCTTGGGTGAAGGCAGGCCTTGGTGGGAGGATCATCTCAGGTCCAGAGTTCAAGACCAGGCAGGAAGACTAGGTTGCTGAACTAACTGAAAGCCTGAGATCACAGCAGTTTGGTAGGCTGAGGATGAGAGGAAGGCCGGAGTTGGGAGATGTGAGTGCAGTCAGGGCTACCTAGTGTGGAAACAAGAGAGAGAGAGGAAAAGAGAGAAAGAAATGAAGAAATGCATTTTCCTGCAAACCTTCTGCTCAGTCCTTCTCCTCCCAGGCCCCCCACATGTGAGGGTCCCAAAAGCTCAGCAGGTTTCTGCCCCAAACCCCCCAAATGGTTGCCCCCACTTTGTCACGGGATTTCCTGAGGATCCATGGCCGGGTTCCTGCTGGCCTTCCTCTCCAAGGTAAGAAATGTGCCCCAGGGAACCCGGCCCTCTGACTCGGCAATGAGGACCTTCTGCCAAGAAAGGCTAGGGAGACAACCCTCACCCGGGGACATTCCTTCCCCCAGTCCCATTTTTTCTGGCTATTAAGCCAGTTGCCCTTTGAACACACCATGCGCAGTTAAGAATCTGTGTGCGATTCTGATGATTTTGGAGACAGAGTCTGGCTCTGTGGCCCAGGCTGGGGCTCAGGGACATGATCGTCATTCACCGCCAGTCTCTAAATTGTGGGCTCTGGCAATGCTCCTGCCTCAGTCTCTGGAGTGACCAGAACGGCAGGCACCATGATCCCAGACTCCCTGTTTGGATGGGTGCAGAGAAGGGATCTCCCTGCATGGCCCAGACTGGCCTTGGGCTCCTAGGCACCAGCCATCCTACCACCTCAGCATATAAGTGCACTGGGATTCCAGGCATGGGCCGCCATACCCAGTCTTCTGGTTCATTTTAGAAGGATAGAGGCCTGGCTCTGGGCCACAGCCTTGTTATCCCAGTGCTTGGAGAGGTTGAGGTCAGTGGCCAGTCTCAGTCCACGAATCCAAGACGTACCTAGGAAATTCAGTGAGACCACGTCACTAACCTCCATCCCAAATGAGCTGGCTGTGGTGGTGTGCACCTGTCATTCTGGCTCCTCAGAAGGTTGAGGGGGGAGGCTCACTGGAGCCCAGCAGTGAGAGATTGTGGTGCCTGGGAGTGAGCCACTGCCCTCCAGCCTTGGCGATGGACTAAGACTCCACTAAGAAAAACATAAGGAAAGAAAAGAAGAGCATCCATTTGTGTATGCAGTTGGGATCATTGTGAACAGATATCACTGGGGAAAAAGAGGCCTCAGCCTTGGGAGTAGATTTCTTGAAAGTTGGTGGATTGGAAGACAATCAGGCTGTGATTTGGGAGGCCAAGTTGCGGGACTGCAGAATCCTGGGAGTTCGAGAGCAACTTAGGTCATGGAATGAGACCTCATCTCTCCCAGAATGCAAACACATGAGTCATGCGTGGTGGTGCCCATGGCCCCAGCTACATGAAATGCGGTGACCTCCATCCCATGGCATGCCTTTGCATCATCCTCGCCAACAGCACATGCAAGTCCAGGCTGGGTGCCGTGGTCCATGGCCGTAAGCCTTGAGCCCTGGGAGCCTGAGGTGGGAGGCTACCTGATACCCAGGGTCAGAGACCAGCCAGGTGATGTGGCCAGAACTTGTCTCGCTGAGAGGTCCCCCAAATCAAGTCTAGTGTTGTTGCCCCAGGAGTCCCAGCTACTCGGGGGCCTAGGTGGGAAGACTGCCTGAGCCTGGCAGTTCGAGGCCCCGGGAGCCACGATTGTGCTGCCATGCCCAAGCCTGGCTGACAGAGACACTGATGACAAAAAAGACACCCCCACACGTGTCACGGTGGGTGTCCATGACTCCCCAGAGAAATGTCCTCATGGGAGGGGGATGATGGAGTGATCGGGAGAGGAATCACTCTCCCCCTGCCCAAAGGTGGCAAACTGGGAGACCAGAGCCTGGGCTGGTTGCGGTATTGCTGGAATGCCTTGATTGCCCTGTGCCTGATGGTCACACAAATTCAGAGCCATCTGTTCCATGAGCTCACACTGCTTTTTGCCATGGGGAACAATGCGGAGGGTAGAGGCAGGCCTTCTGGGTTGTGTGGCTGAAGGCTCATGAAGGACGAGACCAGTGGCCACCTTTGAAACCTCCCGTGAATGACAGGCTGAAAAATGCCTTTTCTGCTCCCATCCCTGAGGTTGACTCCTCACCCTGACTGGCAGGGATGGTGGTGGTGCTGATAGTGGTGATTATTATTATTTGGAATCAGAATCCCACTCTGTTGCCCAGGTTGGATTGCAGAGGCACACTCACGGCCACCAGAGACTCCTCCTGCCGAGCTCAGGCAACACGCTGTGGCCCACCGAATGGCTGGAATCACAGGCCTGCACCACCATGCTTGGCTAGTCTATGGATTTTTTTTTTGATGGCTGAGATGGGGTCTCGCCAGGTGTCCTGGGCAGTTGTCAAAGCAAGGGCTCAGGCCATCCTTTCGCCTCAGCCTCCCAAATGCTGGGATGCCAGGCTGAGACCTTGAGCTTGACCTGTGGTTGTGGTGGTGGTGGTGGCGGTTGGTATTATTTTTCTGAGTAGGAGTCCCACTCTGTTGCCCAGGCAGGAGCACAGGGGCCCACTATTAGCTACCGTGGCCTCCACTGGATTGGCTTAGGCAATCCTCATGCCGCAGCCTCCCGAGTGACTGGAATGATAGGCATGAGCCACCATGCTTGGCTCATTTTTTGGAATCTTGCCAAGACAAGCTTTCATCGTGGTGCCTGGGCTGGTCTTTTACCCAGGGACTCAGGCCAATGCTCATCTAGGCCTCACAGAGCACTGTGATGACACGAGTGAGCCCCTGCGCCTGGCCTCCACATACCTCTCGGGTCCCTACCTCATGGACTGATCCTTTCTGATGACCTGGGATCCCAAAGAGGGCAGCTGGAATTGACCACCAAGCCCTCTCCAGGGGTAGCAACTGGCACAGGGGTTTGTCTCCCCCTGGGGACCCACCCCTCCACCTGCCTTGTTCCCCAGAGTGGACCCACATGGGCCTCCCAGGGCACACTCAGGGAAAGGCAGGGTATGACTCAAAAGTTCAGTGGGACTGGGATGGCTGGACAACTCACACCTGTCTCCTCAGCACTGGTGGTGGCCGAGATGGGAAAATAGAGCCCAGGTGCTCAAGACCAGGCTGGACACCATTGCAAGCCCCCACCTGGCCCCCAAGTAAAACCCAGAAAAACTTGGGCAAGGGCAGGCCTTGGCAGGAGGATCGCCTCTGGCCAAGAGATCAAGAAAAGATACGAAGACCAGGATGTTGACCAAATGGAAAGCCTGAGGTTCCAGCAGTTTGGGAGGCCTAGGCCGAGAGGATGGCCCAAGTTGGGTGGTTGGAGAGCAGCCTTGGCAACCTAGAGAGGACAGAAAAGAAAGGCAGGAAAGAAGGAAGGAAGGAAGGAAGGAAGGAAGGAAGGAAGGAAGGAAGGAAGGAAGGAAGAAAAAAGAAAGAAAGAAAGAAAGAAAGAAAAGAAAAGAAAAAAGAGAAAGAAAGCTATTTTCCCACAAACATTCTGCCCTAAGTCTTACCCTCCCACCTCCATCACATGTGAGGTTCCCCCAAGTTTGGCAGCTTTCAGACCCAACCCCCCCGATGTCTGTCCCTGCTTTGCTACAAGAATTCCTGAGGCACCCTGGCCGGGTTCCTGCCAGCTCTCCTCTCCAATGCTTGGGGGCTCAGCCTTGTCATCCCAGCACTTTGGGAGGCCAAACCAGTGGCCAGGCCAAGCCCGTGGGCCGAGACCCACCCAAGCACCTCAGCATGACCTTGTCTCTACAATCCATCCCTAATGAGCAGGCATGATGGCATGCGCTTGTTGTTCTGGTTCCTCCAAAGACCAGGGAATGGCTCACTGGAGCCCGGCAGGCTGATCCTATGGTGGCTGGGAGTGAGCCACAGCCCTCCAGCCTGGGCTATTGAGTGAGACTCTGACTCAAAGAAAAAAAATAAGAGCATCCATTTGTGTTTGTAGTTGGGATAATCATGAACAAACAGAGATCATTTGGGAAAGAGGCCCTAGCCTTGGGCCTAGAGTTCCCGAAAGATGGTGCTTCAGCAGACAATCAGGCTGTGGCTTTGGGAGGCCTAGACTGGGGACCGCAGGAACCTGGGAGTTTGAGACCAGCCTGGGACACATAGTGAGACCTCATAGCTCCCCAGGACGCAAACACTGGAGTCGCCCGTAGTGGCCCCTGTGCGCCCCACTACACGGGATGTGGCACCTCCATCCCGGGGTATTCCATGCATTGTCCCACTGACAGAACATGCAAGTCAAGGCCAGGCACCATGGCCCAAAGCCATCACCCCAGCTCCCTGGGAGGCCATGGCAGGAGGTTGCCTGAGCCCAGGTTTTGGACACCAGGCTAGACACAGTAGGCAGACCTCATCTCAGCAAGAGGTCCCCAAAATTGTGTCATGCGTGGCAGCCCCTGGAATCTTCTCGGTGGTGGAGCCAGGAGGACCACTTGAGCCCCACAGGTTGATGCCCTAGGATCTAAGATTGTGGTGGTGTGCTGCAGCCCAGCCAACAGAGAATCTAGCGATAAAAAAGATGCCTCCCACGTGTTTCACGAAGGGTTCCATGGCTCCCCAGGGAAAGGTCCACGTGGGTGGGGGACAATGGAGTGATCAGGAGAGGAAGGGGCCCTCTCCACCTGAAAGTGGCAGACCGGACGACCAGAACCTGGACTGGCCGCAGTGTTACTGGACCACCTTTAATGCTCAGTGCCTGATGTCCACCCTATCATGGGGCCATTTGTCCTGTGAACTCACACAAATCTTTGACGTGGGGCATGAGTGTGGAGGGTGGAGGCAGGCCTTCTTGGAAATGTGGCCAAAGGCGTGGGGCAGACGATCCTACTGACCTCCTTTGAAACCTCCCGTGACTGATAGGTGGTAATGTGCAGTTTCCTCTCCTATCCCTGAGGGTGACTCCTCAAATTGGGTGGCAGGGGTGGTGGTGGTGGTGCAATTATTTGGAGTTGGAATCCCACTCTGTTATCCAGGCCACAATGCAGAGTCTAGCTCACAGCTACTATGGACTCCACCTGCCAGGCTCAGGTGATCCTCCCGCCTTGACACCCCAAGGGGCTGGAACGACAGATCTGTGACACCTCGCCTGGGTAATATTTGGATATATTTTTGTTGGTCGAGACAAGGTCAACCTAAGGGTCCAGGGTTCATCTCAAGCCCACAGGCTCAGGCCATCCACTCGCCTCACCCTCGAAGGGATGGTATTCCAGGGTCTGCCCCTGAGCCTGGCCTGTGGTTGTGGTTGTGGTGGTTGGTATTATTATTCTGAGTTGGGATCCTGCTCTGTCACCCAGGCTGGAGCACAGGAGCCCACTCTCGGCCACCACAGCCTTCACCAACTGGGCTCAAGCTGTCTTCCCACTGTGGCCTCCTGAGTGGTCAGAAAGACAGGAGTGAGCCACCCTGCTTGGCTCATTTTGTTTGTTTCTTGTAGAGACGAAGTATCGCCAAGGTGCCTGGGCTGGTCACAAAAGAGAGGACTCAGGCCATACTCTGCCTCAGCCTCCCAAAGTGTCAGGTGACAAACGTGAGTCCCTTCACACCCCTCTCAGAGCCTCCCATGAGGCCTGCTCCCTTCAGACGACCCTGGACACCAGAGAGGGCAACTGGAGTCATCCTCCGAGCCCACCCAGAAGGAGATCCTGTCCCAGGGGCGTGTCTCCACAGGGGCAGCCAGTCATCCGCCTGCCTTTTCCCCTAGTGTGGACCCACTCGAACCTCCCAGGGGCCACCTTGGTGAAAGGGAGGATGTGACTCTCAAAAATTCGGGGGGTAAGCATGGCCGAGCAACTCAGGTTTGTCTCCTTGACACTTGGGGAGGCTGAGATGGGAAGACGGCCGGAGACCGGGAGTTCGAGACCAGGCTGGGCACCATAGCAAGCCCCCACATAGATCTCAAGCAAAACCCAGAAAACCTTGGGTGAGGGCAGGCCTTGGTAGGAGTGTAGACTCTGACCCAGAGTTCAAGATCAAGCAGGAAGACCCGGATGTCACCCAAATTGAAAGTCTGTGAATGAAGCAGTTTTGGAGTCCCTAGCCAAGAGGATATCCCGTGTTGGGATGTGTGAGAGCATCCTGGGCAATGTAGTGAGGAAAGAAAAGAAGGAAAGGAAGAAAGAAACAAAGAAACAAAGAAACCCATTCTCCTGAAAACTTGTCTCAGCCCTTCCACCACCACCCCCACCACATGTGAGTGTCTGCCAAGCTCAGTACCTACCAGCCCCAAACCACCCCCCAATGACTGCCCCTATTTGGTGCAGGAGTTCCCAAAGCTCACTGGCCAGGTTCCTGCTGGCTCTCCTCTCTGAGGTGAGAAATGTGCCCCAGGAAGTCTGACCATCTGACTCAGCAACAAGGACCTCTGCCAAGGAAGGCTAGGGACACATCCCTCACCTGGGGACATTTCTTCACCCCCCAATCCAATTTTTTCTGACTGTAAAGTCAGTCACCTGTGAACACACTACGCACAGTTGAGAATGTTTTTGGAGACAGGGTCTGGCCTTGTGGCTCAACCTGGGGCCCGGGGACATGATCGTTGTTCACCGCCAGCCTCAAAATCATGGGCGATCCTCCCACCTCAGCACCTGGAGTGGCCAGGATGATGGGCATCTCCACCCCAGACTGCCTGTTTGGATGGGTGCACAAACAGGGACTCCCTGTGTGGCTCGGGCTGTCCTTAGGCTCCTAGGCTCCTGCCATCCTCACACCTCAGCCTCCCAGAGCACTGGGATTCCAGGCGTGGGCTGCCATGCCAGGCCTTATGGCTCATTTTCAATGAACGATACAGGTTGGACTCAGGGGTTGAGCCTCATCATCCCAGCACTTTGGGAGGCCAAGGCCTACTAATGGCCCAAGCCCGCAGGATGAGACCTGCCTGGGCACCATAGCGAGACCTCATCTCTACCCTCCATTCCAAATGAGCTGGGCATGGTGGCACGTGCCTGTCATTCTGGCTTCTCAGAAGACTGGGAAAAGACTCGCTGGAGCTTGGTGGGCCGAGCCAGCAGTGGCCGGGAGTGAGCCACCACCCTGCATCCTGGGCCATGGAGTGAGACTCTGACTCAAAGAATAAAAAGAAAAAAGGTAAAACAGAAGTGAATCCATTTGTGTATGGAGTTGGGATCATCATGAACAGACAAAGATCATTTGGGAAGGAGGCCCCAGCCTTGGGCCTAGAGTTACTGAAAGATGGTGGATCAGCAGAAAATTGGGCTGTGACTATGGGTGGCTGAGGTGGGGGAATGCTGGAGCCCAGGAATTCGAGACCAGCCTTGGCCACGTAGTGAGACCTCATTGCTCACTGAACACAAACACTGGAGTTGTGCATGGTGGTGCATGTGATCCTGGCTACATGGGATGTAGTGGCCTCCATCCCTGGGCATTCCTTTGTATCACCCCCACCAACAGAACATGTGAGTCCAAGCTGGGCAGCATAGATAATGGGCATCAGGATCGCACCATGGGAGGCCAAGGCAGGAGGCTGCCTGAGTACAGGGGTCAGAGACCACCTCAGGCAAAGTGGGCCGACCTAGTCTCAGTGAGTTTTCCCCAAAATCGAGTCAGCCGTAGTGACCCCTGGAGTCTTGGGTACTTGGGGACCTAGCCAGGAGGACCACCTGACCCCATAGGTCAAAAACCCGGGAGTCATGCTAGTTCTGCCACTCCCCAACACTGCCAACAGAGACTCCAGCAACAAAAAAATGCATCCCACTTGTGTCACGATGGGCATCCCCGATTCCCCAGGGAAAGGTCTGCATGGGCAGGGTTCAATGGAGTGATCAGGAAAGGAAAGGGCCCTGCCCATGCCTGAAGGTGGCAGACAGGGCAACCAGAAACTGGGCTGGCTGCTGCATTTCTGTACTGCCTTGATCGGTGTGTGCCTGATGGCTGCCCTAGACCTGGGCCATCTGTACCGTGAGCTCACACAAGTCTTTGCTGTGGGGGACGAGTGTGGAGGGTGGAGGCAGGCTTTCTGTGGCATGTGGCCCAAGATGTGGGACAAACATGACCAGGTCCACCTTTGAAACCTCCCAGGAACAACAGGCCAGAAAGTGCCTTTTCCTCTTCCATCCCTGAGGGTGACTCCTTGCACTGGGTGGCAAGGGTGGTGGTGATGGTGATGATTATTATTATTTGAAGTCGTAATCCCATGCTGTTGCCCAGGACGGAGAGCATGAGCATACTCACGGCCATCACGAACTCCACCTACTAGGGGCAGGCAGTCCTCCTGCCTCGGCCCCCCAAGTGGCTGAAACCAAAGGCTTGTGCTACCATGCTCGACTAATCTTTGGATTTATTTTTCATGACTGAGACAAGGTCTCGCCCCATGTCCTGGGCTGGGGTTGAAGTCGCAGATTCAGGTCATTCACTTGCCTGGGTCTTCAAAGGGCTGGGATGCCAGGCTGAGTCTCTTAGCCCAGCCTGTGGCTGTGGTGGTTGGCATTATTATTCTGAGTAGGAGTACTGGAATGTCACCCAGGCCAGAGGGCAGGGGCCCACTGTCGGCCATTGCAGCCTCCACCTGCTGGGCTCTGGTTTACCTCCTGCTGCAGCCTACCCAGTGACCATAATGCCAGGCTTGCACCACCACGTTTGGCTAATTTTTTGGACTTCTTGTAGAGACGAGGTCTCACCAAGGTGCTCAGGCTGGTTTCAAACTTGGGGTCTCAGGCCATACTCTCGCCACAGCCTCCCAGTTCCCCAGAATGACTGATGTGAGCCCCCACACCCAGAATCCACACCCCACTCAGGGCCTGAGGTCGAGGCTCACTCCCTTCTGATGACCTGGGACCACAGAGAAGGGTCCAGATTTACCTGCTGAACCCTCCCCATGGGGAGATCCTATGGCAAGGGGGTTTCGTCACCAGCGTGCCCACACCATCACCCACCTCGTTCCCAAGGGTGGACCCATTCACTCCTCCCAGAAGCTGTCTCAGGGAAAGGGAGGGCGTGACTCTCAAATTTTGGGGTGGATGGGAACTCACGCCATCTCCTTGGCACTCAGGGAGGCTGAGATGGAAAGATGACTGGAGCCTGGGAGCTCGAGACCAGTGTGGACACAACAGCAATTCCCCACCTCGACCCCAAGCAACCCCAAAAACCTTGGGTGAAGGTAGGGCTCAGTAGGAGAATCTCTTCTGGCCCAGAGTTAAAGACCAGGCAGGAAGACCAGGATGTTGAGCAAACTGAAAGCGTGTGATGGCAGCAGTTTGGGGGTCTGAGGCTGACAGGATGGCCAGATTCGGGAGGTTTGAGATCAGCCTGCTCAACCTAGTGAGGAAAGAAAAAGAAAGAAAGAAAGAAAGAAAGAAAGAAAGAAAGAAAGAAAGGAAGAAAGAAATGAAGGAAAGAAAGAAAGAAAGAAAGAAGGAAGAAAGAAAGAAAAACATCCATTATCCTGTAAACTTTCTGCCCTCAGTCCTTCCCCACCCTCCCTGCCCACATATGAGATCGCCCAAGCTTGACACCTTCCAGCGCCAACCTCCCCCAATGGCTGCCCCTGGTTTGGTGCAGGAATTCTCAAGGTTCCCTGGCCAGGTTCCTGCCAGCTCTCCTCTCTGAGGTGAGAAATGTTCTCCAAGGAGGCCAACCCTCTGACTCGGCAACAAGGACCTTCCACCAAGAAAGTCCAGGGATATGTCTTTCACCCAGAGACATTGCTTCCTCCCCCCCAATCCCAATTTTCCTGGCTCTAAATCCAGTCGCCCTGTGAACACAACACACCCAGATGAGAATCTGTGTATGATTCTCATGTTGTCGGAGACATGATCTGTCTTTGTGTCCCAGGCTGGGGCCCGGGGACACAACCGCCATTCACCACCAGCTTCGGAATTGTGGACTCTGATGATCCTTCTGCTCCAGGCTCTGAAGTGGCCGGGACAATGGGCACCTTGACCCCAGCCCCCTTCTTTGGATGTGTGTGGAGACGGGGTCTCTCTGCCTGGCCTGGTCTGTCCTTGGGCTCATGGGCTCAAGTCATCCTCCCGCCTTGACCTCTCAGAGAGCTGGAATTCAAGGCATTGTTCACTGGGCAAGGCTTTCTGGTTTGTATTTGTTGAAAGACTGATTCCAGGCTTGGGAGCTCAGACTCATCATCCCAGCACTTTGGGAGGTCAAAAACAGTGACTGGCCCTAGTTGGCAGGTGGAGACCCACCTGGGCACCTCAGCAAGACCCCATCTCTATCTTCCATCCCAAATGAGCCAGGCGTGGTGGTGTGCATTTGTTGTTCTGTTTCCTGGGAAGGCCAGGACAAGGCACTCCAGAGCCTGGCGGGGCGAGGTGGTGGTGGTGGAAATAGAGCCTCCACTCTCCAGCCTGTACCACAGAGTAAGATTCTGACTCAATGAAAAAAAGGAAAAAAGGAAAAAAGGAAAACAACAACAACATCCATTTGTGTATGGAGTTGGGATCACCGTGAACAGATAGAGATCATTTGGGAAGGAGACCCCATCTTGGGCCTACATTTCCTGACAGATGGTGGATCAGCAGACAATTGGGTTGTGGCTTTGGGAGGCCGAGGCAGGGAAACTCTGGAGCCTGGGAGTTCGAGACCAGCCTTGGCCATGTAGCGAGACCTCATCGCTCCCCAGAATGCAAACACTGGAGTCTTACATGGTGTCTCCTGTGGTCCTGGCTACACAGGTTTCAGTGCCCTCCATCCTGGGGCATTCCTTTGAGTCACCCATGCCAACAGAATGTGCGAGTCCAGACCAGGCACCGTTGCTCATGACCATCAGCCCCGAGCCCTAGGAGGCTGAGGTGACAGTCTTCCTGAGTCCAGGGTTCAGAGACCAGCCTGGGTGATGTAGCCAGACCTCGTTTCAGAGAGAGGTCCCCAAAATCATGTTAGGCATGGTGGCCTCCGGAGTCCCAGCTGCTAGGAGGTCAAGGCAATAGGACCACATGAGCCTCACAGGTCAAGACCCCGGGAGCCATGATCATGCCACCATGACCTACCCTGACTGATGGAGACACTGGTGATAAGAAGATGCCCCCCATGTGCATTACAATGGGCATCCATGACTCCCCAATGAAAGTTCCACATAGGCAGAGGATGATGGAGTAATCAGGAAAGGAAAGCGCCCTTCCCCCGCCTGATTGTGGCAGACCGGTCTACCTTAACCTGGGTTGGACGCGGTGTTGAAGTACCGCCTTGATTGTTCTGTGCCTGGTACCCACCTTATCTCAGGTCCATCTGTTCCGTGAGCTCACACGTGTCTTTACCATAGGGCACAATTGTGGATGGTGGAGGCAGGCTTTCTGGGATGCGTTGCTGAAGGTGTGGGACATATGTGCCCGGTGGCCACCTTTGAAACCTCCCACAAATGACAAGCAGGAAAGTGCCTTTTCCTCTCCCATCCCTGACCGTGACTCCTCCCAGTGAGTGGCAGGGGTGGTGAGGGTGGTGGTGGTGGTGACTGTTATTATTTGGAGTTCAAATCCCACTCAGTTGCCCAGGCCAGAATGCAGGGGCATGCTCATGGCCACCACAGACTCCACCTGCCTGACTCAGGCGATTCTTCCACCACGGCCCCCAAATGCCTGTAACTACAGGTCTGCGCCACCACACCCATCTAATCTTTGGATTCAGTTTTGATGGCCAAGGGTCTTGCTCTCAGCCAATGTGGCCTCCAACAGCTGGGCTCCGGCAATGCTTCCTCCATGGCCTCCCAATAGGCTGGAATGACCGGCATTCACCACCACGCACAGTACATTTTTTTAGTTTCTTGTAGAGATGAGGTCTCTCCAAAGTACCCTGGCTTGTTTTGGACCTGGGGCTCAGAGCATCCTCCCATCTTGGCCTCCAAAAATGCCGGGTTGACAGGTGTGAGTCCCTGTGCCCAGTCTTCACTCCCTTCTCAGGGCCCTACTATGAGATCTGCTTCCTTCAGATGACCCGCGACCCAGGATAGGGCAGCCAGAGTCGCCCACCAAGCCCACCCTGGAGATTTGCCTAGTGCAGGGGTGTGTCCTGCCAGGGCACCCACACCTCTGCAGGTTCTTCCCCAAGGGTGAACCCTCTCGCATCTCCCTGGGGCCACCTGGGGGAAAGGGAAGGTGTGATTCTCAAACTGTCATGGGGAGGTCATCTGTGCGACTCATGCCTGTCTCCTTGACATTTTGGGAGGCTGAGACAGGAAGATGGCCAGAACCTGAGAGCTCGATCCAGGCTGGACACCATAGCAAATCCACACCTGCTTGAGGGCAGGCCTTGGTGAGAGGATCGCCTCAGACACAGAGTTCAAGACAAGGCTGGAAGACAAGGATGTTGACCAAATGGAAAGCCCATGATCGCGGCAGTTAGGGAGGCCATGGCCAAGAGGAAGGCCCGTTTTGGGTGGTTTGAGAGCAACCTGGGCTACCTAGTAAGGAAACAAAAGAGAGAGAGGAAAAGAAAGAAAGAAAAAGAAAGAAAGACAGACAGAAAGAAAGAAAGAAAGAAAGAAAGAAAGAAAGAAAGAAAGAAAGAAAGAAAGAAATCCATTCTTGTGCAAATATTCTGCCCTCAGTCCTCCTCCCCACCACCCCTACATGTGAGGGTCCCCAAAGCTCGGCACCTTCCAGCCCCAACCCCCCCAGTGGCTGCCCCTCCTTTGGTGCAGGAGTTCCTGAGTTTCCCTGGCCAGGATCCTGCCGACTCTCCTCTCTGAGGCAGACTGACCCTCTCCTCTCAGGGGCAGACCGACCCTCTGAATCATCAGCGAGGGCCTTCCACCAAGAAAGTCCAGGGACAAATCCCTCACATGGGGACATTTCTTTCCCGCCAATCCAATTTTTTCTGGCTGTAATGCCAGTCACCCTGTGAACACACAATGCACAGTAGAGGATATTCTTAGACAGGTTCTGGCTCTGCTGTCTGGTCTCGGGCCTGCAGACATGACCCTCATTCACTGCCAGCCTCGAAATCACAGGCTCGGGCGTTTCTCCCTCCTAGGCACCCAGAGCTGCAGGCACGATGAGCACCACAACCCCAGATCCGCTTTTTGGAGGAGTGCAGATACAGGGTCTCCCTGCATTGCACAGGGCTGGCCGTGGGCTCTTGGGCTCCAGACATCCTCCTGACTCAGCCTCCTAGAGTGATGAGATTCCAGGTGTGTGCTGCCACACCTGACCTTCTGGTTCATTTTAGACAATGGATTGAATCCAGGCTCGGGAGCTCAGCCTCTTCATTCCAGTGCTTTGGGAGCCCATGGCCAGCAGCTAGCCTGAGCACAAGGGATGAGACCCACCTTGTCACCTCAGCGAGAACTCCTCACAACCATCCATCCCAAATTAGCTGGGTGTGGTGGAGCTTGCCTGTCCTTCTAGCTCCTCGGAACACCAAGGTTAATCTTGCCAGAGCCCAATGGCCCAAGGCTGCAGTGGCTGGGAGGGAGCCACCACCTGCCATCCTGAGAGACAGAGTGACACTCTGACTCAAAGTAAAAAAGAAATAAAGGAAAAAAAAGAGTATCCATTTGTGTATGGAGTTTGGATCATAGTGAACACACAGATCATTTGGGAAGGAGGCGCCGCCTTGGGCCTAGAGTTCCC
This sequence comes from Carlito syrichta, assembly GCF_000164805.1. Lineage (NCBI taxonomy): Eukaryota > Metazoa > Chordata > Mammalia > Primates > Tarsiidae > Carlito > Carlito syrichta. The sequence continues at coordinate 686,999 of NW_007252918.1, forward strand.
GAAATATGGTGGATCAACAGACAATTGGACTGTGGCTTTGGGAGGCTGATGCAGGGGACTGCTGGATCCTGGGAGTTTGAGACCAGCCTGGGCCACATAGCGAGACCTTGTTGCTCCCTGTAATGCAAACACTGGAGTCGCGCATGGTGACGCCCACGGTCCCAGCTACACTGGCGGCAATGTCCTCTCTCTCTGGGGATTCCTTTGTGTCACTCCTGCTGACACAATGTGTGAGGCCGGTGCAGGCACTGTGGTTCACGGCCATCAGCCCTGTGCCCTGGGAGGCTGAGGCGGGAGGCTGACTGAGCCCAGGGTCAGAGACCAGCCTGGGCTATGTGTCCAGACCTCGTCTCAGCAATAGGTCCCCAAATTCAAGCCAGGTAAGGTGGCCCCCGGAGTCCCAGCTGATCAGAGGCTGAGGCGGAAGGTTCTATGTGCCCCACAGGTCAAGTCTCCTGAAGTAATGATCATGGCGTTGCACCCCAGCCCAGGCAACAGAGATTCTGATGACAACAAAGGGCTTTCTACGTGCATCACGAAGGGTGTCACCAACTCCTGTGGAAAAGGTCCCTGTGGGTGAGGGACGATGGAGTGATAGGAAGAGGAAGGGGCTCACTCCCACCCAAAAATGGCAGACCAAGCAACTGGAACCTCGACTGGCTGCGGAGTTGCCGAACCGCCTTGATTGCTCTGTGCCTGACAGCCACCCTAACTCGGGATGATCTGTTTCGTGAGCTCACATGAATCTTTGCTGTGGGCTACTTTTGTGGGAATTGGAGGCAGGCCTTCTGGGACATGTGGCTGAAGGTGTGGAATGGATGTGCTGGTTGCCACCTTTGAAACCTCCCATGAATGACAGGTGGGAAAGCCCATCTTCCTCTCCCATCCCTAAGGGTGACCTCTCATGCTGGCTGGCAGGGGTGCTGGTGGTGGTGACTGTTATTATTTGGAGTCAGAATTCTGCTCAGTCACCCAGACCAGAGCATAGGGGCACCCTCACGGCCACCGTGGACTCCACCTGCCGGGCTCAGGCAATCCTCCCACCTCGGTCCCCTGAGTGGCTGGAATCACAGGCCTACACCACCATGCCTGGCTAATATTTGGATTTATTTTTTTATGGCTGGGACAAGGTCTCACCTGATGTCCCAAGCTGATCTCAGACCTGCAGGCTTAGGCCGTACAGTTGCTTGGCCACTGAAGGGCTGGATGCTAGTTAGAGTCCCTGAGCCCATCATGTGGTTGTGGTGCTGGTGTTTGGTGCTATTATTCTGAGTCAGAGTCCTGCTCTGTCGCCAGGCCAGAGCACATCAGCCCACTCTTGATCACTGCAGCCTCCACCAGCTGGGCTCTGGCGATCCTACCACTGTGGCCTCCCAAGTGGCTGGAATGACCAGTGTGCATCACCATGCTTGGCTCATTTTGTGGGCTTCTTGTTGAGACAAGGTCTCATCAAGGTGCTCAGACTGGTTTTAAACCCGAGGGCTCAGGCAATCCTCTTGCCTAATCCTTCCAGAGTGCCGGGATGACAGGCATAAGCCCCCACATCCCGCTTACATACCCCTCTTGGGGCCCTACCATGGCACCCACTCCCTTCTGATGACCTGGGATCCCGGAGAGGAGAGCCAGAGTCTCCTACCGAGCCCATCCCAGGTGAGTGCCAGTCACAGGGGCATGTCTTTGCTGGGATGCGCACCCCTCCACATGCCTCGATCCACAGGGTGGACCTTCTCACTCCTTGCAGGGGCTGCCCTGGGACAGGATCCCTGGATCTCTACATCAAGGTAATCAATTAGCAGATGCCTTGACAAAATAGGTCATGTGCCCTATCCTTTAGATTCTTTTGTCAATCAAGCTCAGCAATCCCATAAAATCTATCACCAAACCCTACAGCTTTAAGGCAGCAGTTTCACATTACAAGAGAAACGGCTAAACAATCATAAAAAAATGTACTTTGTGCCATTCTTCTAATAACCCCTTTAGTCGGGAGTTATTCCCACAGATTAAAACCTAATGTTTGTGGCAAATGAATGTTACTCATTTCCAAAGTTTTCAAAAATTGTTATTTCTACATGTGACAGTGAATTCATTTTCCTATGTAATTTTAGCCTCATCCAGAACTGGGGAAGCCTGTAAAGATGTAGTCCAGCAGCCGGGCTCAGTGGCTCAGCCTGTAATCCCATGCCTTTGGGAGACTGAGGTGAGTGGATTGCCTGAGCCCGCGGGTTTGAGACCCAC